>NW_020897961.1:338632-628015 GCF_003984885.1 Neopelma chrysocephalum
TAAGTATGTTGGAACACACAGTATTAAATTTCTAAGTATGTTGGAACTTGGTTGGAATAGAGGTGTAGGAGACAAAAACGACAATGTCATTGCAAAGTCTATCCAAGTGTTTGTTTGCATTAACTTTTCAATGTGGATAACTCCAACTGTGTTGTTTGCAATTACTTATTTACTTTTTAGCCTTTTTGTACACATGCAACTACCTGTATCTGGCTGTAAGGCTTTTCTTATTTTTATTTCCATTGCTATGCTTCCAGTTCTTATTTCCTTCTGCGATTGCAGTGTTTTTTCTTGACTGTGGTTTCATAGAGCTTGGCATCAATAGGGAGCACACACTAAACTGAATCAAGGATATTCTCATATCTGCATTTGTCATGCTGATTTGCCACTTCTTCCCTCTTGTACTGTGAAACTGGTTGTGAAGTGATAAATAACCAAACCTTGTTATGTCTTGTAAATAGTCTAATCCCATTGTCATGTCAAATCCTCTAATCTTGATCCAAACTTTGTCTGTTGATCTAATTAGGTTTTTCATTTGTTCCTTATAAATTTTTCGCTCTTGGAGTTGCTGGGCTGGCTTTTGAGACTGCTGAGGTGGAATGATCCATACAGTTCCTTGTGGCTTTAAACAGAAACATCTGTCAGAAATGAGCAATTTGTTGGCACAGTTTAGCAGTGAGTGAACTTGTGTGTCACAGCACTGCTGCTGCTCTGGTGGGGCTTAAGTCGATGAGAGACGTTCCTGGGGACTGCAGAGCCTGCAGAGACCAGTTCTCTGTTCCGGGTCTGCAGGAAGCATTGTGCTCTCTGGTGACCTTCACAGGAAAATGAAAAGTCCAGATGGATGATACTGACTCGTTTTCGTTCTTTGTTTGTGTTTCCTTCCTTTCCTTTTTTGGAGAGGAGGCTTCAGCATTTTATTCCTGCTGGCTAAAGACAAAACTTAAATTTGATTTTATTTTTTTATTTTCAAAGTCATCAGGGACTTTTGCTGAAGTGTAGAGCTATGAGTTCAAGTACTGTCCTGAACAGAGATGATCTCTTTAAATTAGAATCTAACATCTAACTTAAACTGATCTGGAAGGAGGGTACTCATCTTTAGGATCTGTGTGAGAACTATATATATACATACATACATAAATTAAACAAAATGTCTGTTTCTTTTTGTCAGCTTACATTGCATCGTGCCAGCCATCCTTAAACAGTTTTGAGAGAAGTTCCTTCCTTGGCAGAGAGTCTGCCACCGTTTAAGCCAGTGGCGGCACTTCACTGATTTAAGAGAGTGGCACTGGGCACTGGGGAGGGGGAGTTTGTCAGTGCATTTGTTTCCTTAGGCCACAGCTCCCAAGGGAACAGCAGGAGTCACCAGGCAAGGGGCTTTAGTTTGTGGACGTTTTAAATTAAGTTGTGGTCACAGGCCTGTTCATAAACCTGCAAGGAAAAGCAAATGCGATTTCATTGTAATCCTGTTTGTTGCAGAGACACTGCAGAACGCTGCACTCAGCTGCTGGGGCAGCAGCCTTCCTGGGCTTGAAATGGCTCATGTGGGTTACTGGAAGCACCTGCTGTGTGCCCACAATGCAAGGGCTGTAGAGGAAACAAAATGCTGCTCTGCCGGGGCTGCGACGTGAGCTGATACAAACCCTGCTGAGAGCAGAGACAGGAGCAGCCCAGACACGTGTGGCCACTAGGCAGCAGCATGGGAGGTAGTTGCAGGAGGCTATTTGGCAGAGCAGTGACAGGAGATTGATAAGATTGCTGCCAGAATTTGTTATTAGTATTTATGTATCCAAGTAGTCTGCTATGTGTTGGAGTAGTTGTATGCATCTCCTACTAAATACGGGCAGTGTAAATTGAAGTTGGATGGGACCTGTGGTATGTGAAGTGTAGTCTCCCCATGAACTGGCAGCAATGCTTTCATCCTGTTTGGGTGGGGCTGCCTGCCCCCCTGCACAAACTCATCACAGAGTCACAGAATATACCGAGTTGGGAGGGACCCACATCGAGTCCAACCCTCAGCCCTGCACAGGCCCAGCCCCAAGAGTCACCCCCTGTGCCCCAGAGGATCAGCCAAACCCTCCCTGAGCTCTGGCAGCCTTGGGGCTGTGCCCACTGCCCTGGGGAGCCTGGTCAGTGCCCAACCAGCCTCTGGGGGAAGAACCTTTTGCTGAGATCCAACCTGAGCCTGCCCTGACACAGCTCCAGCCATTCCCTGGGTGCTGTCCCTGGTCCCCCCAGAGCAGAGCTCAGTCCCTGCCCCTCCTCTGCCCCTGCCCAGGAAGTTGGAACTGCAGTGAGGTCTCCCCTCAGTCTCCTCCAGCTGAACGCACCAAGTGCCCTCAGTGTCCTCACATGGCTTCCCCTCAGGGCCCTTCCCCATCTTCGCTGCCCTCATGGGAGCTCATTTATTGTTTGCACCACGTTTCATTCCAGACAGTGATTTTTACATCATTCTACACTAATTAGGCATGTTATCTGTAATCTTTTGTGGCTGTTATGAAAGGAGGAGGAGAACTGATGGATAATACCTATAGGTTCAACATTAGATTCTCTTTAGAAGTCCAATTATCACTCATGGGAGACTGCACATGCACAAAAAGCATATGTTATTTTAATGTGTAAATCAATAAAACTGACTTGTTTTTTTCTGGTTTTATTTCAATATTGATGGGATCTGTAAAAGTCTTTTTGAAAAACAGCATCCTATCTGTCTTGAGTTTTCAGTAGGAAGGATAGATCAATTTCTTTGGGAAAGTTGTGAAAGAATATAGAACAAACAGATCTGATCAGTGATTCTGAAAACTTGTAAGTATTGATGGTTTCCAGCCAGGGCCTTGTATGCTTCTGGAATATGTGCTGAGCCAGCTGTGAGCTGTGCTCTGGTTAAACGCCAGCTCCACCTGAAACCAAAAGGCCTGGGATATGCAGAGTTCAGGATGGTCAGTGCAATCATTCCTTCTGACTTGAAACCTTTCCTGCCTTTGACTTTTTAGTCAATGTTTATTTTAATAAGGGAGGAGGGAAGAAAATAATACTAATATAAAAAACCCCCAGGGTATTGGGGAATGGGAAAAGAAACCAAAACAGCCTTTTAAAATTACTTTCTTAGTTCTGCATGATGGCAGATTTTGCTGTTGAACAACATGGTGCCCTCAGAAGTAAAAGGAAAAAGAGCATCTCTACAGAGGAGTCCCCAGGATGTGTGTGTGTGGGGAGCTGTTCTCAGTAAAAGGGACCATAATGATTATATTTCTGAAATGACGGAGACTAATAAATGTGGATATGTAAAAAGAAAGGATTCTTTTTTTGTTGGTCCATTGAGGAGGGCTATAATTTTTTTATGTTTAAGCTCTGATCAGAAGTTGAAGTGACATGAAATCAGAATTGAAATACAGCTCTGTGGAATACTTTGTCAGTAGGAAAAAAAATGCATATGATAAAGCTGCTGAATTTTTGGCATCAATTACAACACCATCTTGTGGGCACTGGCTAGAGACATTTAAGCCCAGGTTTAAGCAGCATTGTGCTCTGAATGAATGGAGAATTTCAGATAACTGCATTTCCCTTTTCTGTTCCAAGTATGTGTGGGTATTCTGCAGGGCTTTTATTCGATTGAATTGTAATCAGAGTCAGTAATTACTTTGCTCCTTGGAAAGATAATTCCTGGGAATGAGAAATTAGGGTGAAATTCATTCTACAAGTTCAGAGCTCTTAAGCCTACCAGATTTTTCAGGACGCTTCACAGCTTGGTTCCAGTGCATATTTGAGAAGTGTAAATACCCTCCAGCCAAACAGAAATGGTCAGAGCTAGGGCCCAGGGTACTCTGAGTTCTGGTGTCTCCTGGCTGCAACTGGTGTTACGGTGTACATTAATTTTTTGAAGGGCACAAAAGCCAAACTCCAAAGATCTCACAGACCTAGGACTGTGGTCAAATATGGTGGCTGATAAAATAAAACATTTGATGTTGCACAATTCCACCTTGGATAGCATTTTTGAATGAAATTACACAGTGACCCTCCCCAAGGTGTTCAGCTCTGTGCTGGCGTGTTCTGCAGCTGAGGATCATGGTGTACAACAGCTACACCCTGACTGGCCTCCCAGGAACTGAAAGAGCTTTTCAGACCCAAACTTCCATGTGATTCCAGAACCTGGAAGTCCCTACAGAGTCTGAAGGCAGACATGAGTGTCATGGGTGCAAGTGTGCCCAGCTGGGTGGACTCCTCAAGCAAGTAGCCATGTTGTAAGAGGAGTGTAATAGGCAGCACAGTGTCTGGGGATCTGCACGAGAGGTGGACGTGTGGTGTTGTGTGCTTGTCACAAGCTGAACAAGAGGTCTTACTTTAAGTCTTTGCAAAAGGAAGATGAGTTTTCTTCCAGCCCTGAACTGACTGACTTGACTAACTCAGAAGACAAAGGAGATCGGATTCTCACCTGTGCTTGGGGCAGGAGGAGTGACCTTCCTCTTCCCCCCTGCAGTGCCCTTAGGAAAGAGATACAATGCCCTGGGACCGCAGAGTGAGGAGGGAGTGAGCAACAGGCAAGTCCCAGAAAAGGCCAACTGTGCAAAGTCGATCCAGCCATCTACCCCCACTGGAACTGGTGCTTTGGGGGTTAGTGATTGGAGACTTCCTGCTGAGAGGCCCTGTTTGTCACCCAAACAGTGTCTCTGGAGAAGTCTGCCTGCTGGGAGCTTATATCCGTGATGTCACTGAGAGGCTGCTGAGGCTGGTCAAGCCTGCAGACTGTCACCTGTTCCTGCTATTCCAGGTAGGGTTGAATGACACTGCAAAGAGATAATTCAGAATATCAAGAGAGACCTCCCTTGGAACAGTGTTCAAGGAGTCAAGAGATGAGGTTCTACTCCATCTTCCTAGCTAGAGAAGAGGATTTGAGAAAAAGGAAGTGAATTGAGCAGGTGAAAGACTGTCTGCAGAGCTGGTGCCATGCTTAAGGTCTTGTATTTTATGATTTTGGGCATATCTTCAAGAAACTGGGCCTGTTGACAATCTATGGCCTCAGCTGGCCAAGTGGAGCATGAGTGTCCTGGGCAGCAAACTGGCTGAACTTATCAACAGAGCCTTAAACTACATCTAAAAAAGATTCAAACTTTCAATTCCTTTTCTATTTATAATATCTACTGTAACTTCCTTTCTATTCTGGCTTAAACAGACTTTAAATTTTGAAATCATTATAATGCCTCAGTTATTGCAGCAAACAGATATTGCACAGCTCAGACTCAGCTCACATCCTGACTGTGGGAGCAGGCTGAGAAGAACAGCAAAGAGCTGGTGTTGTGCTCATTGTGTCAGAGGCTGTCTCAGTTTAATGAGACTGAAGGGTTTTGCTAAGGAGGATGAGTTATGAGGAAGACCAAGCTCCTCCCTCCAAGCAATTGTAAATCTGAAATTAAGAGGCTCCAACTGAGCAAGTATGGAGAAAGAAAAAAAGATAACAGCCCTTTATTAAAGGATATATGGGTATTGGCAGAACAGCAAAAGAACACAAAACCAACTAAACAACAATTCCGCACCCAAAGTTCCCTACGAAAGAGCCAAGTTCAGGACTTTTTGCCTTTTGGCGCAATTCTAACCGAGGCCAGCAGGGGGCGCTGTGGGATCACTGCGGTGCCCAGCAGGGGGCGCTGTGGGATCACTGCGGTGCCCAGCAGGGGGCGCTGTGGCCCCGCTGTGAGGGAGAAGCTGCAGTGCAGATTCCCCCCCCCCCCCGAGAAGGGAAGGGGAAAAGGGGAAATAAATCCCCAAACTCTTTCCCACAGACTCACACTGTCAGCACCTGCCTCTGGCCAGGACTTCCCCAAAAGTCCCTTCGTAGAAGGGCCAAGCCTCTCTGATGAAATCTGAGCTAGTCCAGGCTGGGGCCAGAACAGGGTGCAGGAGAATGGAGGTGAACCGGGTCCAGAAGCAGCCAGATGACCTGGCCAAAACCAAAACGAACCACGGAAAAAATCCCTCCACACACACTCCCTCCCTGAGTCAGGGCAAAAGTGAAGTGACTGCCATTTCCCGAGGAGAGGAAACAAAACCTCACCTCCTTCCCCCCAGTCTTCTGACAGCCGTCAGTATGGAATGCAGGCCTGCTAGTTAGTTCTTTTGTGGGTAGAGACCCCTGGTGGCCTAGTGGTTAGCGTGCAGGACTTTCACTGCTGCGACCATGGGTTCAAATCCCGGTCTCCTGGCCTGATGGAGGTCGTTAGCCCTGTGTGGCCATCCATCTATGAGAAGGACACTCTAAACAAACCTACGTCCTGAGGACCTCACTGCCATTGTCCAAGCTTGCTTGGCCCCGGCAGATGAACCTTAGGATTAAAGGGTGGGCTCAGTTCAGCGCAGGCTGTGTCTCACCTAAAAAAATCCATTGCGCAGGCTGGAAAGGTAAAAAGACCTTTCCCCAAATCTTCGTTCGTGAAGATGGGCCAATCACCCCAGCAAAAAGAACCACCTTCTCCCTCCCTCGTTCAACATCCCTCTTTCACAATGTTTCAGTTTGAGTTTCTGCCTCAGCCTTGGCCTTTCGAGAGTAGTCCTCTGCAGCCAGAAGTCCAAAGCGCCGTCCTTTGCACCACAGAGCCCTCCCCAAGTACGCCGGGAGAGAAGAAGGGCTCAACCTACTTCTCCCCTTCTATTAACACTTCTGCTTACGTAAAGAAATAGAGTGGAATACTGGGATATGGTACTTCCTTAGTTTTGACCTGGTTGCCAGGAAGAGACCTAGACCAAACCATTACACACATTGATGCAGGGGAAAGAAAAAAAATTCCCACTTGGTTTTTTAGAACAAGTAAACCCATGACAGAGGCATGTTGCTATCACTTGCCATCTTGACGGGTCTGCAGGCATGTGTGTTAGGAGAAAGGATAGTCACAAGCTCCAAGCCTTGCTGTAAGCCTCACCCTGCCTCTCAGCTTAACCTATGAAAACACTCTTCTTTCTTAAACCATCAGTGACAAAAAAGAGGCAGATTCCTTGAGGGGTCATAGTCCATAGTTCAGGCTGAACACCTTCTGATTGGGTTAAGGAAACTTAATCACTGTGTAGCTCTCACTGACCTTTGTTGTGCTCTAGCTGCATCTTTCTTAAAGTCTGATCCTGTTGCCTTATGGAATACTTATTGCCTAGATTGAATCTGTGTAGACACTTCACCTATCTTCTTATGGATTTATTCAGAATGAAGTTGCAGTTCAACTGCTGACTGTAAGAAGGCTGTTGTTGCACACCTTGATACACAGACACAGGGCAGAGGGTTGTAAATAAAAAGAATGAACAGACTGACATGTTACTGAGGAAAGTACAAGCAGTAAAAGTTAGGAATGTTCCGTGGAATGGGAACAGTAGTTGTCTGTATATCAGCATTTTTTGTCCATTTGGTTGGCCCCTGATTTCTAGGCACCTCTTCCTCCCGTGCCACATGAAGTTCCTGTGAAGTAAATTCAGTCAGCATCACATCAAGCAGAAATCCGTTTTTTTTCCTTTAGTGGTCAAGAGCCTCCTGCCTGTGTTGGTTACTGCATCCATAGCACCAACTACTATCACGTCAAATAAAGGTCTGAGCTCTTGCTGACCTTGGTCAGAAAAACTCAAACCCTTTATTTTGCAGGTGTTTTCTTAAACTGACATTTTTCTGCCACAGGAACTGTAACATCTTAGATGCACTTGAAAGTATTTTCTAAACAAGCAGGAACACTCCTATGCAAGAAAATGGTCAAATTAGTGTAAATTGTAACCATCTGAGATGGCTGAGCATTGAAAAGTGAAAGCCTGAGATAGCAAATGTGAGTCGTGTTTCCTTAGTTGTTATGCAGGTTGTGCCTTGGAATGGTACCTGTGAATCAAGGCCACATCGTGTGTCACCTGTGCAACCTCAGGGTAGGTTGATAGTCCAGCCCAAAGTATTTACCAGCAAAAATCCAACAGCTGGGCACAAATGGAGTAGCAGAGGGAAAGGATGAAGCAGAACTGATTGGTGGAGTTGCAAGTGCCTTCAGCACATCCACAACCTCTTTGCCCTGAGCGGGCTCCCCAGGTAGAGATGTTAATGCCAGTGAGAGCAGGAAAAACCCAGAAACTGGGCAGAGCCCTACTGTTGTCCCTTCTGTCCCATTTCTTCATGTTAGGAGTCTTTTCACTTCCAAGGTCTCTAGTACAGGGACTGGGGGTGGTTTATGAGGAGCTGTCTTTTGAGGGCACAGAACTCTTTTTAATATTTTTTTTTCCTTCCTACTCTTGTCAGTCTCTCTCCTTTAAGTTTAAAATGCCATGTGCTCTGTGCTATTCCAAGCTTTTCTTTTGGCAGGGAGAGAAAGGCAGGCCTGTTGTGCTGTAATAATACTCACCCTCATTCACTGAGGGTGCCATGTGTTGTGTTTTTGAGCCAAACATATTTCTGATTGTGTGATACCTAAATCTACTACCCAATATTTCCCATGCTTAAGCTTCAATAACAGCTATTCCAAGTTGCCTGTATTCCAAACAGAGTGTGTAATCTCTTTATTATGCCTGGCCTGGCTTGCTGGGCACATGAATAAACCTGGCTGTGTGTCATGATGACTGTTTATATGGCCAGTCAATAACTGGAACAGAGTTAAATAAAATCAGTGTTTTGTCTTCCCTTAGATAGGACTCATCAGCAGATGGGAAATGCTGCCATTCTTTCTTTATTTTTGGCAAGGGCTTGCATGGTTGACAGGCCCTTGCTATGATGGAAAGAGATGGTTCAATGAGGTTTAGGGAAGATCTAATAATACGTCATTTGCTTCTGCCATGCTTGGAATATGGTTTAATTTGATAATTTAAAATGTATTTTTTTTTTTAATCTTAAAGGAACCTGCTTTATTACCTACCTCCTGGTTTGACATCTGTGTAGCAAAATGTGAACATTTGGAAGATGCAAACTGAAATCAAAGTGTAGAATTCCCTTTGAAGCTTAGTTTCTTGCTCTTTTCCCTCCCCACCTTTTAATATTCGGCATGCTATAATTTTATTTCTCTGAAATTTTCAGTGTAATTGAAAGAGTGTTGAAGGAACAAAGAAAATATCTAGATTGCACAAATGCCACTTGAGGTGATTAGTTTTAACTAATGTATTTAAGCAATGTATTTAAAATTTAATATATATATTAAACATATGTGTGCACGTGCATGCATGGGGAAGCCAGTGGAATAAATTCTGCATTTAGATGGCTTAGAAGCTTCCAGGCTCTGTTATCTGGAGACCAGCTGATGCTGACAGGCTGTCTGAAGAATGGGATGATGGTTTTCAAGGAAGTTGAATTATCCTTATTTATTTATAATTTTAAATTAATTTGTTTAGTGTTTTATGGCAAATTTAGATAAGGTAAGCGAGACATTTGATTTTTCATCCTATCTTGTCTTTCCTTGATAACTATTGCCAATGATACAAGAGCATGGAGAGCTGTATTTAGCCATTCCCAGAGGAGATGAAATCAACAGAATTAAAGTAAATTTAACAAAACCTCTCCAGACCTGCTAAATCTCGTGGTTTGTGCAAGACTCTTTCTCAGCCCTTTGATGGATACAGTACTACAGCTCCTCAGCTTCTGGGCTTCAGACAACTTTTCCTGGGCTCTGTGTCCAAGAGGTGATGAAGCTGCAGCACCAGAAAGCAGCACTTTGGGGGTGCAGCCCTGAGTGGCCCTCACCCCTGTGCTCCAGGGAGGCTGCAGTTACACAGCAGTAATTGCATCTCACTGTGGTCTTACCTGACCCATAAAAGGCCCTGACCCAAAAGGAAGGGAGAAAGGACAGGTGGTGAGTCAGATAAGCCTCAACAGGTGATCAGCAGCTTATGTCATTATTTTGGAGCCCTTGCAGCAGGGACATCCCAAGATTTGTTTTGTGTCTACTATGGTGTTTTGAGGAAAGCCTTTGCTTGAGCACTGCTTCAGAGGTGTGGCTTGTATAGCCCTTGAGAGCCCTTGAGTGGGGTAGTGTGAAAATGGAGCTGGATTCCTCCAAGTGTTCTCCCCAGGAGGACACTGGAATGTCAGAGAAAATCTCCTTGAGGTTTTGGCCCTGGAGGAAACTCTTTTGTTTGTAAGTTCTCTTCTGGACGGTGGGTGGTTAGAGAGATTCCTGCACAATGTGATTGTCATGATGGACCTAATATTGGAGATGCTCAGAAGATACACATCTGGAGGCAGAGGCATCTAAATGCGTCCACAGGGTTTATTTGCATGAGGAAAGTTTCACAGCCATTGAAGGGGGAGTAACACTGAATTCCAGCCTGTGATGTCCTGCATTGCATTTTGACAGGAATTCCTGCAAACCTGTATCCCTCTGCCCCATGTGTGCCATAGACAGACATCCTGTGGCAACTGTGATCCATCAGGGAAATAGACATTTTTCTGATGGTTTTCCCAATATTCTTAACTCTTTCATAACAGTCTAATATGGCTTCTGGGGAACTGATGTAAGGGTCAGGATTCACCAAATCTTATCTGTCAGTTAGAGAATGCAATGACATTTAATATATGTTAGAATAAAGCCTGATTTCCCCTTACTGAGAGAGTTGCTATAAATGGCTGGATTAAAAGGGTATCTTAACAAAATCACAGAACACAGAGAAGGAGCCTGTAGTGTTTTTGTGCTGGATGCCTCTTTTTGCTATGATCCTCTTTTAATGTAGCTTTGAAAACTGCCCAGCAGTACAGTATTATTTACCCTTGCTTTACATGTTAAAACATATTTTCTTTTTTTCGACCTAAAGGAGACCTTTATATGAAATATAAAAATCACAATATCACAAGAAAAGGAACATTGAGGAAGTATAATGCTGGGGGGAAGTTTGCTTTGAACATTGTTTCCATTATTCAGAATACATCAAATTTCAGCCCGAATAGAAGTGAAAGACTATAGAGGGAACTTTGCAAATACCTGATACTCTAACTTTTACTTTGCTCTTGTTAACTATGTCATGATTAAGGGAGAATGGAAAATTGTTAAGAGGCTGTGCCATTGCAAATGATATCACTACGACCCTGTCTTAACTGTCTGCATGTGCGAAAGTTCTTTAGTAGTCAGTAAATTCCCTGAACTTTTAAAATGTTTTTCTTTGATACATCAAACTAAAAGGAAATCTATATTCTTGAAAGCACAAGAAAACTTTGCATATTTGCCCAATATTAATCAGACATGGGGTTGTATTTCTGCCTGATGACAAAATGATGCAATTGTGTCTCATGGAAAATAGTTTCTTACCACTACAGGATTGTTAGATTTTAGAAATCCCAAGCTGTTTTCCATTGATTTGGAAGGTAAGGGAATTATAGACATATAAAAGTGTAGCCTGAGGCCTCATATAGTTCAATAACTGTTTCCTAGGGGATTTATTTTATCAATTTTCAGATAATTTTCTGGCCAACTTTTTAACATCTTCCTTCTTAGCTGGTGTTGCTGGGCTCTCTACCCTTTATTCTAACCAAATCTTACCCAGAGCACTAGGCAGCAGACTCACTTCACCAAATTTGCTGTAGATAATGATGTCTTACTTTATTTTTGGACCAGTGCTCAACCATAAGGTAAGGCATTTTAGAAGATGTTGTTGGAACCTTAGACACTTGTTCTTATTCATGAACATGGATGTGCAGGGCTGGTTTTATGAAAATTCAACCCTATTTAAGGTTTGCCAACTGGCTGTTCCCATACTACAGCAAAGCAGCATTTCCTCTGGGTAGAGCATTCCAGCACATTCTGCCACTAGTTTTGTGGAGAGGGAGTGCTGGTATTTGTATGTTCCCTGCTCTTTCTGGAGAGCAAGTATTCGTGCTTTCTCACAAGACTGTTGTTTTTTAGTAGCTATCTATTTTTTTCTACTGTGACAATTTAAAAAGAAGAAAAAGTGGGAAGGAGAATTACTACTTATTTCAATTCTTGCCACTGTTTTGTATTGACAGAGCAGAAAATACAATAAAAGAGGTGGAGGTGGTCAATCAGAGATGGCTTTTGTAATTGCCTACTCACATCATGAGCATTCTTACCGTGACCTAATGCATTCTTAATCTTTCTTTACAATATGTGGTTGTTGCTCACTTAAATGGATTTCAGCTGAAGCAGAATTCTCTAATTAGACAGTAACAGTGAAGGAATTGACCATTATCCAGTTATTGAATTTTCAGGCAGCCTGTATTAGCAGTTGTGCTTCTACTAGCTGATCTTTAAACATGGAAATAATGCATCCAGAGATTATGGTTCAAAACTATTTTCAATAGTCTAATAGCTTTTTAATTTTTTAGAATAGCTTATATTCATCAGCAGGGGGCAGGGGTAATCAGATTGGCTCAATCAACTCAAGTATTTTGTCCCTCTTGGGTAATGACAGGTTGTACTCTGATATTAAACCAATGGGGAAGCTGGGGTTTTATAGTTTTTTTTGATAATCTTGTGAACAGTAGCCCATACTGTCAGTGTGCTGAGGTTGTGGGATTCTCTGGCAAGTAAAAAAAGGGCCTTATAGGACTGAAGTAAATGTGCAGAGAGTTGCTTTGGTAGTTTGTCGGTGCTTTGAGTGATTCTTCGTTATTTTCTCTATTGTACTCTTGAAGGCTCATCTGTTTAGGGAAGCTACTGAGCAGGGTATGAATTTGTGGTGTTTTATCTGTAGTGTGCTTGGGTCTTATATCTATTCTGTGCTGATGCTCTGGGGACAAGATACAAGGGAACTGATTTCCTCAAAGGTGTCACACCTGTGATCATACAGAGGGGTAAGTGTGGGCTTTACAGTTGTCTAGCAACTCTCTTATTTTGAAACCAGGAGGATGTGTTTCACAGAAGGATCAATGGGGGAAGCCTCTAACCTCCACAGACTTCTTTTCCCTGGTAAAACATCTCACAAGTCATTCTGACCTTCCCTCTCTCTGTAGACAAACTCTGTATGTTAAACATCTCCCCAGTGCACATCAAATCCTCCAGCACACCAGCACTTACACATTTCAATCCTTGACTGGAAGTGAGACATTTGAAAATATGTAGGACCTGGGTGTACCTGGGAGAAAGATGTTTCCAAGAGGTTCAGGACCTACAGAGAGTGTGGGGGTTGGAGCTCTGTGTCCAAGGCCTGAGGACCATGCACTGACATGCTCAAGAGAAGGAGCAGGCACTGCTCAAAGCCAGATGCTCTTCTCAGTTCAAGGCCAGTGCTTTGTGTCACCCTAATGTGTGCCAGGAGCTCGGAGAAGACTGACTCGCCTGTGCCAGTTCAGCATGACACTTTGCTGCATATTTGCCTGAAACAATGTTTGGGTCATTCTATAAGGTGTGTGATGTGATAATGTTACCTGAATATTCCCTTGGTTACACCTACAACAGTTACTATTGCTTCAACAGCTGCAGGCTACTTTTTCTCTGACAAATCTGTACCTTATGGGACAAGCTCTAAAGTAAAGGCTCAGGTTGAACTCAGGGCATCATAAAAGGCAGGGCTCATAAAGGAGGTCATCAAAAAGAGTTTTTACCTGTAGTTTCTGTACTTGTAATTTCTAGAAACAAACATGGATGGCAGATCGGTCCATGTAGCTGTTCATATTTACATTATCAGGCACCACACTTGCTAAGAAGTTTCCCATAGTGGGTCTCACAAACTTAGGCAGGTTAGTTGATTATATTAGTTGATTATGTGCAGGTTTTAATTACTTTGTAGGAAATAATTTTTCATCTGGTCTGGGCCACAGAACTAGAAAGTACATTTAAACAGCTCTAGCTATGAGAGTAGGTGCTGCAAGTCTGGATGTATTCCACTTTCCAGCAGTCTTCTGAGTCTTAGTACTTTTGGAGTCCTGTTGTTAGAGCAGTGCCCAAACACTGATAGATTAATGCCTTTGTAAATCAGAAATGTACAAGTCTGGCCAATTGAAATACAGTGAGTTTATGTATGGAATCTCTATGGTAGGTGTGTAATGTCTGTATGGCCACAGCACAGAGTGGAAGATATTAGAAAAGGAGGCAGTGTTCAATAAATATCGATTCTTTTGCAAGCCCTAATGTATGAAATCAGAAGAGTTAACACAAACAAAGATGACTGTGCTGAAGGATCGTCAATGCGCACATTAGGATTTGAACTCGGATGTCCTTTGTTCTGGGCCTGGGATAAATCCTTTCCCTGTGGTACTCCATGGTTAAGTAACATGCAGTCAGTTCATTCTAGAGTTGTAAAATTAACTCTTTTCTCCTGAGTTTTGGCTTTGTCATCCTTTCTGGGTCAGCTTTCACACTAAAACATTGCAGAAACATCAGTAGACTGTGGGTAAAACGATTTGTCTCCACTCAGGTGTTCAGTACTAGCCCAGGGTTACCTGTGTGTCACAGGAGTGTTATGGAAAGGCCAGTTTGGATCCCCAGAGCAGCACATTAGTGCAATGATAGTGCAAGTCAGCCCAGGTGAGACACAACATTTGTGCTCTCCTCTCATTCCTCTGGCTCAGAAGCTGATGGGTTTTGTGCCGGCTCTGGAATCTCTCCTGGGCTCTGCGATGTGCAGTGATGGGCATGTTCCAGGCTGCACTCCTGTATTGCTGGGCTTGTGTGAATCTGTGGATTGTATCTTCAAGGCATTAACATGCTAGGAGACAAATGTATTCCAATCAGTTAAATTTTCCATGAAATTGAGTTTCCATGGAAAAATACTCTGTTTTGTTGAAGTGCAGTGGATAAAGGTTAATAATTTAGGTGCGTTTTTTTATTTTCTGAAAAGAAAGTGATTGACTTGATAGACTTTGTTTTTATCCAGAAATCCCAGTTGTCTGAAATGAGTTTGCTTGTAAACAAAGGTTGCTTCTTCAGTCCATTTTTTGTGTCTGGTTATAATTTGCTCATAGATATTCTATAGTCACTTGCTGGGAATGTTCTCATCCAAAGGGATACACGCTTATGCCAGTTCAAGCTTTTGCACTGTCAAAGGTTCGGGGGGATAGTCATGAAATAAAAGAATAACAAAGAAGTTCCAGTTTTAAATAAAGATGGTAAAACTTGCAGCTGTCACATAACAGATGTGTTGTGGCTGTAAATGCTGCTGGTCACTGTGCCATTTGAATGCCTGTTGCACAGCCCAGAGAAACTGGCACGTGCCTTAGGTTGGGATGCACAGGAGACCCACCACGAAACAGGTAATTCCTACTCTAGTAACAGTCATTTCAGAATGAGTCAGCAGCAACTGAAGCTTTGAATTCCATGTTTGTTGCCTCCTAAATAAAGAACTAGAGCAATGCGACCTCTGACTTTTATTCTGGACAACAGATACCAATAACTCCTTGGAAAGTGTGAGTCTGATTTTCCAGCTCTTTAAATTGGAAGTTTCTTATTCCAAATGGCATGAAAATAAGAAGCATTGAAATTTAATTGAAAATTACGTCTGCAAATACATGGATTCTTTTAATAAATTTATCCAGGTTTTCACCAGATTTCTGGGTGCTTAAAACCCAGAGTCCTGGAGTCAGGCTTGTCTGCTGCTGAAAGGGTTCTGAGGAGCTGGAGACTTCAGAAGCAGTGAAGTTTCTGTAAATTCAAGGCAGTTTGCCTGGTGATTTACCAAGCTGGCAAGGAGACTTGCAGACTTGGCTTGTGAGGTTGCTAGTGGTGAGTTTAGGACTTGAGGGTTTCTTTATCCCCAAGTTTCTATCAGCCTGCTGGGATGATTGCAGCAGAGTATGAGGAAATGAAGTAATGGAAACCTGACTGGTTTTTGTGAGATTTTTAGTCAAATTAATAAACTAAGATGTTTGGAAGAACTTGATTTTTAATTTGTTTTTTCAAGTGGAAAATATTCCATTGTGTCCATTAAGTGGACACAAAGACCATTTCATTACAGCCTCAGTGGTGACTGCCGATTGTTCCGGCTTCTTTGCTTGGGATTATCTGGATAATGCAGGCATCATGCCTGCCATCCTCAATCACAAGATCTTTTACAAAAATCTGTAATGTAGTTTATGAAATGACCTGTTACTGCCAATCGGAAGAAACACGCTGTAAGCTGTTTTACTGGGTCTCACATGTGCGAGTGATTTATTAGAGTCGACTCTGCTAAATTCATAAATGTAAGGAGATTACAAAAACCTGTACAAATTTGTGTGTTACATGAAACTTCCCTACAATAAAGGAGGTCTGTTCTTGTCTTAGTAGGAATCCTGGTTTCCCAATAATGGACAGGAAAATTATATTAAAAATAACTTTTGTCATTCACGTTGTGCTGCTTATACAAATCACCTATTTTAATTCTTGTTTGCTGGTACAGAGGCACTAACTGATGCACTCCATGTGTAGTTTAAATGACACCCACCAGTTGTGCTCATCTTGAGGAGGGAAAAATTATCAGAAGGGATTTGGGGAAGAGAGAGATAACGAAGCTCTGGAGATGAACAGTGGCTGATGGCCACGCATGGTCATGCCGCATCTACTGAGGGTACTGGCACAGGAGAAGGAATCGAGGTCCTTGGATTCGTGTCTAGGCAGGTACTTTGGTCAGAGGTGCTGGGAATGGAGTCTGAAATGGCTCTGAGTCAGCAGCAGCAGCTGCAGAAAATGTGGCTGGGGGAGAAAATGGAAAGCAAAATGTGCAGGTGTGTGGAGTTGAAAGAATTATGCCCCGCAAAACTCAGTTAACAATTCTACCAGTGCTGTACAAATCAGACAGGATTCCAGTCCTGTCTGAATTTGGAAGGATCAACATACAATGAAATGCCATACATTTTTTAATCATAAAAATAGAGATATGTTGCTGCACACCCACTGTGCTCAGATGTGTTCTGATACCTCAGAGCTTTTTGGGTTTTTTTAACTTTTGTAGATTTTAGAAGTAGTTGTGTAGTGAATGTAGGTTTTAATATAGCTGTATAATATGCCACCCTTTAGCACAGTAGTTTTCACATTTACCCAACCCTATTACCCCCTTTCATATCTAACTTTCTAAATTCATTACCTTGTTTAGACTTCTATCAAGGTAGTCCTTTCTGTTTAAGAACATTTGCACCTGGCTTGAACAAGAAGATACATCATAGTCAAAGCATCCTTCAAAACCCAGAATTTTGGAGGAGCTCCAACGACTGGACAGGCTGTGGCAAAGAGGAAGATGGGGACGAAGGGGTCCCATATGCCCCCAGACTCAATTCCCAAAGGGGTGTGTCAGGGGGCAGAACTGGGATGGACAAATCTAGGATTGGATGGACCTTATTATAAAATCATAGAACCACTGTCTAGAGGCACACATGTCATGTGTATTCCCTGGGCCTCAGGTCTGAGGTTAAAAGACCTACTCCCTTTATCTTATCTCCTACACTAAATTGTCCTGGAGTCTTTTTTCTCTACGGTCTCTTAAGGCAACAGTTCAGTCGGGAGTGTTTCCACATGTCTTCAGGGGCAGTTACTCTTTGTTCCGGGGCAGCCAGCCCTGCAGAGTCTTAAATACAACAGCTTAAATACAAGAGTACCTGTGCAGAGAGAGCTCCAGAGAGCTCTGGAGGCTTCTCACAAAATTTGGCAAAGGTTTTTGGAGATTTACCCTATCACTTGACGGATATGAAATCAAGCAGGCCAGACCAACACTTGACAATGTCTGGTTTCAACTGCTGGTGGAATTTCACATGCAAGGTATGTGTCAGCTCCTGCTTGAGGCCATAGCTGCTCTTCACTGGAATGGGTGCAAAGAGGACAACGTGTGGACTTCTGTTAGTCTGGCCCCTGACTGATGAAGATCCTTGTTGGGCGGGAATAGCCAACCTCACTGCTGCAGGAGCTGAGTTGCTCGGGCTTGGAGCCTCCAGGCAGGGCAGGGATGTATCACTTCACTTTCTCATATTTATACAGCTCTTGTGTCTCAGAGTCCACGTGACTTGGGCTCCAGTGACTGTATTTTCTGGTCTCTGTCCTGTGGCACATGTAAAGAATCATCTTTCAGTGGTTTGATCTGCTCCTGAGAATATCCCTGGGTGGTAAACGAACTTGCAGAGCTCTGAGGAATATGCTGCAGCTAAGGTGAGTTATTACATCTTCATTGACTCGTAACCTGAAATCTATATCCCACTGAGTCTCACTCTGTAGCCATCATCTCTTTACCTTGGGATTATTGATTGCATTAAAGTGTTCACTTTGTACTGCACACAGAAAGATAGGGTCCTGATTGCTTTTACTCATGTTGCCACTTGGAAAGGTTATTTATGTGGGACTATTCCAACGTCAGCACCAATCCAGAAAGCAGGATGTTTTATCTTTTATTACTTATTGAAAATCTTTATACAAATATGTTAGTAACTGAGATAAAATACTAATTCAAGGGGAATTCAAGGGGAATCTTGCCCTGCTTATTTACTTTATTTATTTTGGTGCATCATCTTCAAACTAAGAAAACATCAAGCATTAATGGGTTTCATCTTTTGTTAATTATGCAGAATCTTATGTTCCTAATAAGACATCACCAAGTCTAGGTTTGTGGCAGAGCATTTTTAGTCATACTAAACATGTTTGCAGTGTCATGCTGTCATACATAGGTGTGGATATAATTTTATGTATACAAAACACATTCCATGCTTATTCCTTCCAATTTTCTGTTTGTATTTTCAAATCACAGAAACAAGTTCTCATGCTGACCATTTGCCTCTTCAAACTGTCAGTAAAATGTGGACTTCACTATGTAATTATCTCATCAGGATTTTGATTTTTGAATTGCTATATCAGACCTAGGAATATCATGTTGTATTACTTCACACAAGGCTTTGGCATTCATACTCCAAATCTTTCTCTTTCACACCAAGCTGTTTCATCAAACAGGACTTACTGGAATTTCCTCTACCTGTGTTCCATAGGGACCAGTTTGGCACTGCCCGTTATCACAGACCACGAGGCCACCTCAGGTTGAGAAATGCTCCCTGTAAATACAAGTACTGTGAAGTTCAGCCCCTGCAGTTTTTGGAGAAGCTTCTGTAGTGAGATCCTGTACATTTTCCTGATGGCCTGACCAAGCACTAGTAAGGCTCCCAGAGCTCTTTTTCTTGCTTCTGCTGCAGCTTCTGCACATGGGGTGGCACCGCCACCCTGGCCGGGCAGGTCGATGCCGCTCTTGGGGCTCTGCAGCTGCAGTGGTTGTTTGCTGCTGGTCAGCTGCTGCTGGGAATGGCAACAGTGTGAAATGAAAACTGCCTGATTTCAACCCTCAAAGGTTTAAGTTAGGTCTTGGGTGTTTTTTACCCAGCATTGCTGAAAGAAATCA
Source organism: Neopelma chrysocephalum (assembly GCF_003984885.1). NCBI lineage: Eukaryota > Metazoa > Chordata > Aves > Passeriformes > Pipridae > Neopelma > Neopelma chrysocephalum. The sequence continues at coordinate 357,857 of NW_020897961.1, forward strand.
TGGGGAAGAAATAAAGAGTTTGGTTTACTTTCAACTGATTTCCCACCTTGGCCTCTAATCATAAGGAAGGACACAGGCATGTTTTCTTAGTGCACTATGATTTGAATCAGGTAAAGAAAACATTTCATTTTTGCAGTGACCAACTGAACTAATTATCCTTTTAAAAATAGCTGAGTATGTTTAACAGACTGCAATCCGATTTTTCGTGGGTTTTTTGTTTGTTTGTTTGCTTGTTTTTCCAGGAATAAGCTTCCCACACTTAATTTGCACAGGCATAACTGTCATCTCTTGTTTTCAATGACGAGGCACAATTTGTTTCCAAATCCTGTTTTCAGTTCTGGGCACAGATCATTAGAATCATGGAACTTGCTCAGGCTTGAAACCCTTTGCGCTGTTTGCATCCTTACTGTAACCAATATTTTTCATTGAAAATTAATTTCTTAACCATCTGGAACACAAATACCTCTAGTGTTTTATTTTAGGTTCATAATGGTGGAAAGGCAGAAGACAGGGGCGTGAACCCAGAGCACCTTCATTTTGATACTACACATAACAGAATCCATTGAGTGAGTCTCGGGAGTCAGGCTCAAGGACCTCTTGATTAAGAATTAAATTACAGGTATGATTTGCTAAATTTGTGCTTGGGGAAAGAAGGATTTTGATGATGATGTGATTGGTAAACTACACATTTCCTCAGCAACATATTAAAGTTAATGGGAATAGCATAACCAGACATGCAAAATACTTCACAAATCTTAGGAAATAAGTTGCCTTGTAAACTAAGCCACAGAATCAAAAATCCATGTCAGTAGCTCCTTTACTAAAGTAAACCCAAGGAGAGAGCAAAGCTGACCCCCACTCTGCTCAGACTGAGCTTTCTTCTGCTGTTAAGGAAGATGTAGTCAGAGTAACTGTGGCATTGGCTTCCTTATCTGATTGTTTTTGATCATTTTCATATGGTTGTTTTAAAGCATTTAAATGTAGAATCACTTGAAAACTTTTTTCCCAATGGTTAGGTATTATTTATTAGGCTAATTTAAATTACTTTTAAATTTCTTTCAAAATTGCTTGAAATTATACTTCTTTTATCTTCTTGTTCTTTGTGTGTGAGTTTGGCTTAGTGGGATCCTTAAAGGTGTTTTGGGCTTCAAGATGCAGTTGTGTACAAGCCCTGCTCAACAGCAGGGTTTGGGAGGAGGAATAATACAGCTGTTGCTGACTCACATGGATGCAGGGAAGCAAGAGACTGTGCCGTGCCAATTCCTGTGCTGCAGAGTGTTGGTTCAGGAGCTCGTTTCCTTCTTCCCTGCTCTGTCTGTCTGAATTGTGTCTGGCTCATAGTGTTCAGCCAACATGGACATGTCAGTGTTGCTGCTTCATGGGATGCAAACTAATGTGTGGGACATCAAAAAAATCCACATAATTCCATGCTACTGTAGATTGACAGTGTGTTGACCATCCCAATGTGCAAAGCCTGTGCTCTGTCACTGTTGTTTGGCTGTCTTGAAGTGGGCGAGCTAGACCAGTGTTTAATGCAAGCCCATGATGTACCTGTTGGGTATATCTTTTTCACGGATGCAGGTATTTAGGTATTCAGTGTATTTGAGTAGGAGGAAGGAGATGGGAATGGTCAGAGTCAAGTTCTTGAGCAATCTGAGATCACAGCAGTTACTCTGAGCCAGGAAAGGCTTTCTGCTTGTGGCTCCAAGGGGTCCTGCAGCTGCCAGGATTAGAGAGAGTGCGTAACAGTTGTCCCCACTCTATCCACCTGCTGTATTTCATTGGGATTAACAATTGCCCTGTTTCACTAAAACCTTTCCTTGGCAGTCATTGCATCTTTGGAGCTTTTGACCAAGAGCAGCAGAGCTTTGAAAGCAGAATTTTTTTATAGTGGGAAAAGTGGCTTGACTTAGCTCCAGCCTATATCTGGACTCTATCACCTGCAGACCCAGGAGTAATTGAGGAGATAACAATCAGTCTTGTCACAAGAGCAGAGAAACATGAAAGGCTGCCTTTTTCTGATGTGCAACAAAGGACATAATTAAAATAAACAAAGTAGCATTAACTATAAGGTCTTGCTGGTGTCATTCTCAAAGCCATGGCAGGATTTTGGAGTCTCTGAGATCTAATCTGTTTGGATTTCACAAAGGCATTAGCTACAGAGGCACATGGGAAATTATTAGTTAAGCTAGAAATTGGTATGAGGAAACAGCTAGAAAACAGCCCCATTTTGTGATGTTCAGGGAGGTGCTGGGCTGGGGGACATTAAGGTGAAATGCCCCCAAACCATTGTAATTACAGCAGAAATGGCTTGGGAGTCACTGAGAGTACTTAAGGGAAATGTGATGCTGGGAGCTTTGTCATATAAGGCAAAAGACCAGAGCTGGGAGCAGAGGGTTGTCTTAGGGGCTGAAATAATAGACTGTTAAATATATTGGTATAAAACTCACGAGTCAGTCACGGCCTAGTAATAAAGATTTATTTTATAAGGTCTTGTAATTTGGAAGTATCAGAAGAGGAGCATCAGAGCAATTCTACTGTATATGCAGCAAATCATTGATACTAAAGCTGTGGTGTTTGTTCTGCTGTTGTATAAGGCAGGAAGGGAGTGTGTCTGGAATACTGTGCTCAAGTCAGCTCACCTGTATTCAGGACAAATGGATTGATACAGGAGCAGCTACAGAGAATACAGAGCACTGGGGCAGGATAGGGTTGTGTCTGTGATATACCAGGAGAGAAGGCTGAAGAAGGGGGAAAATGCTTAGATGGTACAGACAACAATAGTGCAAGATTAAAGGCACATAAGTTGGCAAACACAGATTTAGACTTCATTTTGGGAAAGGTATCTAGCATTTAGGGCAGTTTATAGTAGAATTTTTGGAACAGTTTGCTGATAAAGTCAATGGCAATGCAGGTGTGTGCCTTTAACATATGTATGTTGTTTAGGAAACTGGCTGTAAGGTACAGTTGTGTGTTGCTCCGTGACCCTGGAGAACGCTCTTCCTCCTTCTGTGTTAATAAATAGAATTGTTCCTGGCCTTGTGGAGACTTTTTGAGAATGAGTGGCAGGGATACTCAGTGGCAGGGATGTTGCTTCAGGGCTTAAAGTTAGTTACAAGTATGCTGCTCCAGGTATTTAGAATATTTTGTGTTTAAGCTGTGTCTATAATGAAATTTCTTGTTAATTCTGCTCCAACAGCATTTGATACTGAGACACAGCAGCTGTGTGAAACAGCAGCTAAAGAGCACAAATAAAGATTCAGAGAGCTTTCAATAAACTTATGTCGCAATGAACAAATTAACTGACGAGAGAAAAAGACAATATTGTCCTCAAGGGAATGTGCTGACACAGAGATAACTCTGAGTAGTTCAGTAGTCCTTTGATTTGAAGGAAACTCTGAAATATGAGTCTGGTTCAGTAATGTTTCCATCTGATGTCTCAGAAACAACAGCACAAAAATATTATCCCCCTAGAAAACAACAAAAAATAATCCAGTGAAGGCAAATGCATGCAGGAAAAGCAAGAGAAAGCTTGAGAAGATGCTTCTTGCTGCTGCCTGTCTCAGCTGTGGTGCGTGAGGGCAGAGCTGTTTGCAGCCTGTGACCAGGAGTGCGCCTGTTGCGCTGCTGGAAGGGGCATGCGGGGAGGGGAAGCCTCAGACACCTGAAGTTTTAGTACTTGTTTTAAAATACAAAACAGTTTTTCCTTGTGAAAAATGCCACCTTGAGGAAAAAGAGTCCCTGCTGCTCTCTGAAGGTGCTCTCCAGTGCAGGAGTGGTTATGCTGAGGGCAGAGCCAGGAGATTGAGCTGTGCTTATGGTGCTATAGCAGAAGCAAAAGATTTGAGGATTGTTTCTAGTGCTTTGAGTCGCTTTGAGGTGGGGTTTTTTTGTTTTGTTTTGTTTCTCTTATGAAGGGTGTAACATTTGCAAGTTGTCAGAGAGCACATGCTTGCATTGCAGTTTTGATTTCTGACTGTTTTGTATAGGAATGTTATTTGAGACCTTAAATTTTCTGGTGGATTGGTAGCTTTTTCCCCCAGTTTTAAGCAAAGTAGTATATAGATTTTTCAGTATGAGCCTCTGGGTACTAACAGTGTTGATGTGTCCCCTTCGTAAAACCCTAAAATGACTAATTTTAGAAGCTGTGTACTCATTGGGATGAAAGTGGCAGGTAGGAAGATGGTGACAAGGGCTTTCGTCAGCACCAGTAGCAGTGCAGCCCTTGGCTCCCTTTGGTAGCTGGCTCACTGTGTAAATCCTCCATTTACAAAGTACTTTAGTTGAGGAACGGTTTTGGATCCATGGATTCTGGGGTTTTGTCTTCATGATTTACAGTTGTTTATGTTGGATTGTTGCATCAGCTGAGGGGTGTTTGTGCTACACGTGCCACGTCTCGCGCTGGGCCAGCAGCTCCTCTGGCAGCAGAGAGCAGGGAGGGAGCCGTGGGGAGTCACCTGCTCACACAGCCTGGAGCTCCTCTGGCCTGGGCAGCAGAGAAGCAGCTTCATTTGCAGGGTCTGTTTAGCATTATCCATGAATGCAAAATCCTGTCCTTAAACAGACAAGAGGAGAAAGGGGGAAAAGAAGGAAATAAAAGGGCGAGCAGCTCACATTGGTCCTGTGCCATTTTCTGGGTTTCTTTATTTTCCCCAAAGCTCATAACTTGAGGTCATTTTGGGATTAATTGAAGCTAATATCTTCACTTCAAAGCAACACAAGATCAAGCCAAATGTACATGCACAGCAATTAAAGACTTGGCAAGGTAATATGGTTTGGCTTCTAGAGCAGCAGCTTTCTCCCTGTGCTGTTCCACTTGTTCAGGCCTTTGATGTGCTTCAGAGCGCAACTAGCTGGGCCTGTGCTTAAACAAAGGAGCATTTTAGCACTCCATTCTGCAGAGGGTGACTGTTGTGCTATAGTTAATATTTTTAACAGTCTGTAAAATTGGAGAGATTATGAATCTGTAGTATGACTGGCTGCAGGAGAATTCTGTGGATAATGAAGAAGATTGCAGGGGGCAAATTGAAATATTTCTCTTTCATATGGTATAACATCAGTATTCCTTTAGTGCTAACAAAGATGAGGCCAATTTAGTATAAATCTTCAAAGCAACATGTGTGAATTTATCTGTCCAGTGCTCATTACAGTTAATGGGAATCATGTGGCTGGAACTTTGCAAGTGCTTTAAAAGTGCTTCTTTTATGGTTACATTATAGATCCCCTGATTATAGCTGATTTGCTATTATTTTTATATTGCTCCATTTGTTTTCTTGACACTAAAAAAGTGAAAAGAGTAAACTAATTAAAAACTGCATCACCCCCTCCAGTGTTGAAATAGAGTAAAATACTCATTTTATAAAGTAAATGAAATATTACTTATATACAAGTCAACTTGAATCTCTCCTGTTTTAAATCCTGATAGTAAAAATCCTACTGCTTGTTGCATGCTAATTAAGGTGAGTTTAACTGGAAAGTCAAAGTGTTGGTCCAGATATCTGTGTTTGAATTTGGTCTTGCTGTGCTATTAGTCACCATGTGTGGTACAGTCTCTATCTTTTTAGGGATATCCTAAAGAGGATATAATCTTTAGGGAATCTGTAGGGAAGAAGAAAGACATAATGGAAACAGGAAGTTATAAGTCAGATAATGAGCGTAAAAGTGCACCTACACAGATGAAAGAGTAAATTGATGGAAGTTTGGTCATAATTAATGTTTTGATTGTTATACTATAAAAATACATGAATAGGCATATACCTTATTATGAAAAGGAGGATTTTTTTTTCCCCACTTGAAAATGGGATAAATTGGAGAACATTTTATAGAATCATTTGAAACAGAAGAATCATAAAAGGTTTCCAGTCTGGTGTTAGGTGAAATACTCTGGGTTTTGGGTGAAGAAAATGCCTTGGCCTTGGGCCATCAAGGAGATGGTCAGTGATGTGTGCCCGGTGTGTGGGCTGTCTGTGATGGTAAGTGCCTTTGGTTTCTCCCACAACGTTATTTGGTGAGAGCCATGAGAAAAATACCCTACCAATCCTTCTTCTTGAACACAAAAAACTCTTCCAAGTTTCTTTGGATGGTCCTGTGAGTGTTAGGCATTGTGTTTTGGCTTCTTTTTGATCTAAAATGTGAGTCAGGACTTGTATTCCTTCTTTCCTTTCAACCCAGGTTGTGTAGGAGTCTGGCTTTTAATTTTTGTATTTGGTTTGTGTAACAAGGTTTTGGCAGTGGGGGGATACAGCTTCTCTGTCCAGTGGAGCCACTGCCGGGTGGCTGCAAGGCTGATGTGCCGCTGGCCAGGGCTGAGCCCATCAGAGGCAGCACCTCTGGGGTAACAGAGTTAAGTAGATGTGGGGGAGGCAACTTCAGCCAGAGAGAGGAGTGAGAATATGTGAGAGAAACAACTCTGCAGGCCCCCAGAGCTGTGCAGAAGGAGGGGCAGGAGGTGCTCCAGGTGCTGGAGCTGCGATTCCCCTGCAGCCCGTGGTGCAGCCCACGGTGAGGCAGCTGTGCCCCTGCAGCCCATGGAGGGCCACGGGGGTGCAGAGACCCCCCTGCAGCCTGGGGAGGAGCCCACACTGGAACTGGGGCAGAGTGTGAGGAGTCCTCCCACTGCAGAGGAAGACACAGCAGAGACAATGCGTGATGAACTGACCACAGCCTCCATTCCCTGTCCCCCTATGCCACTGGGGTGAGGAGGGAGAGAAAATCAGGACTAAAGTTAAGCCTGGGAAGAAGGTATTAAGGTGTGGGGAAGGTTTTAAGATTGGGTTTTATTTCACATTGTCCTAATCTGATTTGATTGGTAATAAATTAATTCCTCCAAGTCAGGTCTGTTTGCCCGTGATGGTAATGGGTGAGTGATCTCTCCCTGTCTTTATCTCCACCCATGAGCCTTTTGTTGTATTTTCTTTCCCCTGCTGAGGAGAGGAGTGACAGAGCAGCTTTGGTGGAGACCTGACCCCCAGACATGGTCGACCCACCACATTTTGAAAAACTTTTACTCTTGAGGGTTTTTGCTGTAAGTGATACTGCAGATGAGGGTATTCTTTTCCTTAGCTTGGTTTCTGAACCTTCAAGTGCAGGTGGTTTGAAAGAAATGTCAGGTATGGCCAGGGTCAGCAAACTGAGAAGTTTTGTCCCACTGTACCCAGTAAAGGCCCAGTGTTCAGTCACTTCTGTGACAGGTCTGGCAAAAGACCAAATGCAGCGTCAGGTGGTTGCCTGAGGCCACCTCAGCTCGGTTGGTGATGCCTTTTGCAGGGCAGTGCTCTGTGCTATCCACGTTATTTTCAGGGACAAGGCATGTTTGTTTGTTTGCTTGCTCTTGTTTTCCCTTGGTCTGAAGCAAGCTTGCAGCCCATGATTTAGGAATGAGCCTTGCAAGAGATCCAAAATGGGAGAACATTTTCCCCTCATGAAAACCTAGAGGATTCATGCAGGTGCTAATCCTCCCGCACAGAAGGAGCCATGGTTTTGAGGCTTTCCAGAGGGGCAGGCAAAGAGCAGAGCTGGGTTCACCGGTCTGACTTTTATTTTCCAGCAAGGTGTTTTCAAATAAAACAAAATATTTCCATTTTGTTATGATTATTTTGTTTTCCCAGATGACATTTCTTGGTGGAAATATCTGACACATTTAAGCTTTACAGTGTACTCTGTAGGGTAGAATGTTAAGCTTATTTTTGGTGAAATTTATGTTGACAATGCAATTTTTAAGTAAGATTGCAGTTATAGATACTGTGTGACACATAATGGATTTGTAAAGAGTACATGTGTGTTGCCAGGACCAAGTCAAAGCAAGACTCCCTCACATCTCTGAGATTCTGTGCGACACATGGAGCCCCAGGGAAGGAGAGTTAATATGTCATCCAACTTTATGCCCCTCCTGAAAAAATCAGGCAGAACTATAAATTCAAAATTTTTAAAATTTAATGTAGTTCCTGCTAGAGGTGTTTGCGTTTTTATCAAAGTCAGTGAAATGGCTGAGGAAATCCCTCGAGCCCTCTAGTCTTTGTGCCAGCGTGTCCTGATCTTTCATGCTGGTTTTTGTTGACTTGCTGCCACCTGTACGTGGCAAGCACCTGGCACAATGTGTTTTGTGACCCTTGAGCTCTGTCCTAACAACAGACATTAAGGAACTGCTTACGCCAAGTGGAATTCAGCTTCTCACTCTGATTCCCCCTCTGCACATGCCAACAGAACGAAATAAGCTTAGGAGAACTCAAATCTGCTCCAAACTGAGGTAAGAATATTGTACCAAAAGACACTGTACTTTCTTTTCATTTAAAGCTAAAAGCAAATTAGTTTTTTCCATGGAAAGCCCCTGTCTCTCATACCTTACTTGAAATATTGCCATAGTCTTGATGTTAAGTTTTTCATAAGAGCTGTTGATGAAAATTATGTTGTGACTTCGTCTTCAAGCAAACCAAACAAAAGACATCCAGGTTGAAAAGCATCACTATGGTTACCTGATTTAAAGGTGGTTGTTAATAAAGGAGAGAAAATTGGAACCAAGCGAGGCAGTAACTGCAAAAACATAGAAAAGGTTAGACTAGTATTTTTCATCAAAACTTGAACTTCATGTTTTGTTCATTAAACATCCATTTTAAGGATGCCATCTTAAAGGGTATAACTAGGAGAACCCAAACTTAACAGGAAGTTTTAAAAGATTTAAAGAAGATTTAAAAAAGGACAGCATTCATATTTCAAATTCCTGGGCTAAGGGGTCTGGATGGAGTCTAGTTAAGGTTTGGAGTCGGAAGTTTTCTCCCTTTAGTATTTTGAGAAGAGAGAATTGGTTTTAAATTCTCTCAATGTGCCTCTTAAATCACATATGTTCTGATTTTGCTTCCCTGTTCTTTAACATGGTGCATTACATATTCACATTAGACCAGAACCTTAGAAGCAAGGAATTTGAGTTTGAGCTGAAGCTTGATTTAAAACCCAAGCTTGAATATTTTAATTGAAGTCAGCAAACATATTTCTTCCAATCCCAGGGTACAATGTTGGCTTTTTAAAAGTCATAAATATGCCCACAGTCTCTAAAGTCGAGAGAACTCCATACACTGGTAGCATGGTTTGTGGTGACAGCCACTGACTTTGCCTACACAAAGACCCCAGTTCAAATATGCATAGAATATATTCTAGTTATTTCTTTTCTGGGGTGATTTTTCTTTTGAGTTTATAGAAATTAGACCAAAGCTGGCTGATGGCCTCCATTTATGCAAAAGGGCTTGTTTACTTTGAAAAATATGGGTTAACTGAATATAAACTTTCCTATTAGCCTACTTTATCACTTAAAAGAGATGTTTTTCAAGTAAAATAAAAAGATATTACATACCAAAGGTGATGAAAACATGTTCTTTAAAAATTAAGTTAAATTAGAAATGACATTTCTTCTTCTAATATTGATGTTGTAGCTGAGAGTTAAGCTATAAAATGAGTCAATTAAATTCTCTGCAGCCTTGCTGCAAAATCCAAATTTAAACTACATAGTAAAGCAATCATACTAATGCTGGCAGTTTCAAACCACTCATTTCTAGAACTAAGCTGGGGCAAAAATATTAATCCAAACCTAAATCTCTCTGATTAATGTATTCCTGTGATGTCAAGATTTAAAGATGAACACGTCGCAGGTGCAGTCTTGTTGCCAGGTTTCTGACACTGGAGGGCTGTGAAGGGCTGTTGGGAAACTGGAGTGTTTATTGGTATTAAAAATAAGCACATCAAATGTGCTGTACCCTTTGTGACAGGGTTTCTCCAGTGCATCACAAATGCTTCCAACTAGAGCTTGTATCTTTGGGAAGAAACCTGCACCCAGGTATCCAGCAGTCTTCAGGTTTGGTTGATCACACTCTGCAAAGAGAAATCAGGGAGCACTTTCCCTGGCTTTAGACATTTTCAGGGAAGAAAGATTGCTCAATATTGTGGATTTTTATTAGTTTATTTAAACATATTGACTCAAAATTTTGAATGTAGGTCCCTGAGATCTTGCAAAGTCAGCTCCAAACACACAGGGAGTGGAACAGTGTGAGTAATAGATCTTCTCTCACTCACCTAATATTGATTAGGTTGGCTGCAAGAGATGTGTAGGAGCAGAGGAAGCTTTGGCAATCTTTTTGGGGCAGAGGAGCCCTTCAAGGCAGTATTTAAAGAAGTTATCTAACCTGAGAGCACAAATCCTGGTGTTCAATGGGATTTCAGCTCCCTGTGTTCTTCAGGGTTTTTGAGAATTTCCCCATCTCCTGTGCTTTGCAGATATCTGTAGGAGAGGTGTGGTGGTGTCACTGCAGGTTGGATTAGTGCAGCAGAGGGTAACCTGATGAGTTTTTCCATTTGCAAACTGGCAGTAAAAGCTCTTCTAGCCGAGTACAAGGATGTAAGACATTGTGGTGCTGCAGTGTGTCAAGAGAAGGGCAGCAGAGCTGGGGAAGGGTCTGGAGCACAAGTCTGATGAGGAGCAGCTGAGGGAGCTGGGGGGGCTCAGCCTGGGGAAAAGGAGGCTCAGGGGGGACCTTCTCATTCTCTGTGACTCCCTGACAGGAGTGGGGAGCCAGATGGGGGTCAGGCTCTGCTTGCAGGGAACAAAGGTCAGGATGAGAGGAAACAGCCTCCAATTGCACCAGGGGAGGTTGAGATTGGATATTGAGGAAAAGGCTGTCAAGCACTGGCACAGGCTGCCCAGGGCAGTGGTGGAATCACCATCCCTGGAGGTTCTAAAAAACCATGTAGATGTGGCACTTCGGTGGGCTTGTCAGTGCTTGGTTAATGGTTGGACTTGATCTTAAAAGTCTTTTCCAACCTAAAAAATTCTGTGATACTATGATTCTATATACAGAATATAGACAGATATTATATATATTCTATATACATTCTATATACAGAGTAGGATTGGGAACCCATTAAGCTCTGAGGTCTTGGGAGCCAAAGGAGCCCCAGCGATAAACCCATAGATGAGCAAAATCTTTTATCTGGTTTCTCCCCAGTGGTTGCTGTCAAAGTTAATTCTAAGGCTGATCTGTGATCCTAACTCTTGGAGTTTGCTCAGTAACTGCATTTTATAGCTTAGTCTTTACCATTTGATTATTTAATGAAGATTTTTCAAGTAGTGTATTGAAGATTACTCCTCTTGAAAATGGTTAAAAACTATAGAGAACTATCTTTCCATTTTTAAGTATATACTAAATATTTCCTGCATATTATCTGTGCTTCCTGCTATGGTAGGATTTTGTAAGCAGTCTTTGTGTCTTCTCTGATCACCTCTGCAGTAGTCAAGACCTATCTTTTAGCCTCACACTGTGCAGACCTTGCAGGAAGAGGAAGTGGCCCTTGTCCAAAAGAATTTTTTAAAGTTCTGAAAAATTGTACTGAAATAGAGAAGTGGTGTTAATTTCAAGCTCCATTAGAAGCAAAAGGACTGATATTTATATCCATCCTCTGTGCTGTAGTTTGGACCCTTCGATATTTTGTTTTAGTGTGGTGCTTAAATATTGGAATGAGGAGTGCTTTCGAGGTCAAAGAGGAAATGGGGAGTGAGTACTTGTTAAATAAATGTTGACAGGAATCTCACATTAAACTCTTTTTAAAAAATAATGTTCTATTGCTGTAGTACCAACAGTACATTTGAGGGATGCTCGTCCCTCCTCTGGCCACTTTATGATCAAAATGTTCTGCCAGGTTCTGGCAACCCTGTTATGCTGAGGAGAAACTTCAGTGGTTATTCCTGCTCCTGCCCTAAGCAAAAGCAGGTGTGGAGCAGGGGAGAGGTGGGGTCTGGCCCGATGGAATGGGAGGGATGGGGTGGGAGGTGCAGCTGTTGGTGGAGTCTCTCTCTCTGTGCCATTGCACCAGCCTTCAGCCTCCTTCTTCAGCCTGAAGAACAGTTGCTGCTTCTTGGGCAAACACACCTCTGCGAGTTCATCCAACACAGAGAACACCCCCTGTCAGAGCCTGGCTGAGCTGCCATGGCCCTGGGTTTGGGGTGCCTGGATGCACCTCCGTGGTGTCACAGTGCTGCTGCTCTGACACTTGGGGTTGGGGCTCCTGACACCACTTGGTTCATTTTTTATAGGATGCTTGTTTCTGTAATGTTTGTCTCCAGCAGCTTGTCTTCTGTTGGGTTTATGTTTAATGCAGTTTCAGTTCCCATTCTAGCAGTTTTCCAAATTATGTCAGGAGTGACCTAACAAGGAGTATTTACGAACAGTGCTAAGATGGTTTCTGCTGCTCTGTGCTGTTTGGAAAACCAGCTGTGCAGTGAGCAATAGAACTGTTCCTGATGAGAGTGTATTAGTTTAAATACAAACATTTTGCATGTCTGTCCCAGTTATCCAACCTGTAATCCAAATAACAAATGAGGTTTTGCCGCAGGGCCATCCAACCACTCTTCTTAAGGGCTGGAGTCACAATGCCTCTCAGATAGCCAGGCTGATGTTTTTAGTAGAATCTGTAGAAGCAGAGGATTTGGTTCCAGGAAAACTAGTAGTTACCAAAGCTGAAAGTTAATCTGATCCTATTTGTAGCTGGCATTCATATAAATCATTTGGACAACTTTGTGCAAGGCCTGCTCTTTATTCTGCATTTAACCAGTGCCTATGCTAACATAATCCTGATCCATACCTGCCATCTCCTGTGTTAGTACATGACAGTGTTTAATCTTAGTGATGGGCCTGACATATTTCATAAGTGTACAAGGAAGATCAAGCATTTAGAGCTGTTCCAGTGAACATCTGTGCTGGCAAAGTTGTATCAACCAACAGTATATGAAGTGTTCCCCTGGTAAAATGCAGGTACTTATTGAACCTGTACTGTGTAGAACAACAAACAAGCCAAGTAAAACAAAGGCAGGGAAAAGAAACGGAAGTTTGTGCTGTAGTGGAGGTGTATCATACAGGTGTATACAATCTTAATTAGTGTTTCAAAATAAGGAGTTTGAATGAATCTTTTTTTCTTACATAGAAAAATGTTAATGAAGCTGTATAAATTCAGTCTTTTGCAATACAAAGCCGTTTATAAATAAAAGCATATTTAGCCATAAAATGGTTTGCAAGAGTGAGTGTTCAGAGTGATTTCCCTTTTGTGTCTGAGGAAAGCAAAGACACAAAGAAATACACACTCTGATTCTGGGTTTATCTTGTCCTGCTATGAGACATGAGCGTGGCCATTACAGCGAGTTCTGTTCTGGAGTGTCACTCGATGAGCAATCACTCCACAAAAGCCCATTTTGATTTTGAGAGGACCAAGGCTCCTATGATTCGTGGCAATGCTGTCTGGGCCCTGTGAGCTGCAGTTTGAGGTAAAATCAGAGACAGTTCCCAAACTGGCTGTTAAAAGCTCCTCCAGCAGCAACTGTCTGAGTGGGCAGGGTGTCCTCTCCTCCCCTGTGCCACCCTGAGCAGTGAGGGGTGGCGTCGCCATCCCTGACCGTGGAAGTCTTGTTGCTGCTGTGTTGGAGTGACCCCAAGAAGTGCTTTGAGGCTGTGATGCAATAGCACCCTGGGGTAGGAAATGGAACTGAGGGCAGCAGGGTGGAGAGTTCTGATGCTTGTACCTGGTTCAGGTCCACATTTTGGAAAGGTCACCCCTTGTTTTATTTCCAGTCTCTTGTTTTCTTAGATATGAAATGGGATAGTGATGTGATGCTTACCTCACCCAGGAAATGTTTTTGGTTTCATAGATGAAAAGCCTTTTATAGAACTGATGTATTATATTTTTTTCCTGGGAAATCATAACTGAACCGTGAAACTTCACTTTTTTCCTGTTGCTAGCCTCAATCTTTTGTGCTTTGCTCAACAAGAATTCCCCTTGCTCTCCACGTAAAATAAACATAATTTAAAGTCACTTTGTCTTTTTGAATTTTGGAGTTATATCTCTCCATAGCAGTGTCATTGCAGCTGTGATTCAGAGATGTGTTTAAAGATGTAAGAACAGCAAGTTTTACATTTACATTTAGTCTCAAATTTGCAGTATACCAAAAAATAGAGGTAGTAGATGGATTTTCCAAGGAAGATGAGCTATTGAATGATTTTAAAGAAAATAATGTTAATAAATTCTGAGTTATTTTGTTTTTAATTATTTGGAAACTACTATATATGGTGCATTTAATATGCCAATAGAGAAATTTATGGTCCTCCCTTTTCCTCTCTGGATTTTAACCTACCTGAGGATGTTCTGTGACACAGCCACAATGACACCAGACATTATAGTCAATTGTGTTAATAATCCATGAATTAAAGCATCCCCCAGCTCTTCATGTGATGGGTTGTATCAGTGCTGTGGTTAAGGGGCCCTCACGCAGGCCCTGCAGGGTAGACTGGAGCAGTTTGGAAAGTCTGTTGCTGTCAAGGATCTGCTGATTCCATGGATATCTCTGGAGGAGGGGTGGAACGGGAGACAGAGGAGGGCTGTGAACAGCGGCTTCAGCTCTGTCCAAGGTTAGGGCTGCTACTAGAGATGGAAATCTGGCATGAAAAGCACATGGTGCCTGGGTTGAACCAAGCAGTAGATCATGAGGCACTTCAGAGGAGGTTGAGGGTGCTCATGAGATTGCCAGGGAGACCAAAATACTTGGAATCCCTTGATGAAGAAAAGCACAAGTCTCAACATTAAAAATAGATGCTTTTTATCTTGGATATGATACAAAATCTCTTGTGATATGGTTTTTTTCTATCATACTTTAGCAGCTTTGAGCAGTGGTGGATTAGGCCTGTATCACAACAGTAATTCACAGGAGGCTGTGTTTTGTCTTGCTATGACACCAGCTACTATTGTTTTTGATCTGCAGCCTCTGAAGAGGGATGCTGCATCTTCTGTGGGAGGTGTTGTGAGTGCAGATTAGTTAGACAAGTGCTGTAGTGAATGCATAAGTAGTGATTTTGCATAATGAGGTATGTGAAATCCCAGTGGAGGTTGTTAAAACAGATAGACAGCCTGTGGTAAACAACAAGGAAGGTAGGCTTTGAAAACAGATGGCTTTGAAAACCTGACAAATGACTGTTCCATACTTAAAAATCAGTTTTGTTAGTGGAAAATATCTTATTTAAAAACCAAAAGGAAAAAAAAAACAAAAAAACCCAAAACCTGAAAAAGCTTAGCCTGCATATTTTCACAAACCTGAATGTGTTAATAAAGTTCTGTGGGGAACCATACATCATATGCCTTTCCTGCCATACGATGGAGGCAACAGGCTGCGTGGCTCGGAATTTTCTGCAGAAATGATCCATCGGGCTTTGCTGTGCAGCTGCATCTACCTGGCAGGTATTAGGTCTCCATTATCACTTTGACTCTATCTAGGTGTGTACTTTTCACTGGGAATTTAATCTTGCATTCAAAGTCTTAATTTTTCTTGAAAGACAGAGTCAATGGGTAAAACAGAAATACAGAGGAATATTTCTGCTAGTTGGAAAGGGCACAGAAAAGCCCATTGCTGTCTGAGCTACTGCATAGCAAAGGTTAGGGCTGGCCAGAAGATGAGGTACTGTTTTGGAGGTTTAAAATGTAGCTGTTTTCCATGTCTGTGCCTTTGGCATAAGGAGTAGGAGGTGTGAGGCTGGGCCCAGCCTCCTGTTTCCTGTGGTGTGCTGTGGGCCTGCTCAGGCTGGAAGGTGCCGGGGAGCCGTTCCCGCTGTCACCTCTCTGGGACTTCACTCTGTGCTCTCCTGCAGGAAAGCTGCAACATGAACTGGTGCAGTATTAACTGCACACAGAACAGTTCCTGCAGTGTGTCAGAGGCCCAGCTCAGGGACTTGTTCCTGGAGCACTGACACTGAAGCACGAGGTGACAATGAGTGTTAAAGACCTTTCCCATGGCCTGAACCGAGGATATGGGACCATTTCAGTAGAATAATGCTTTTTGTTCTCTTCCAGTGTGAGTCCTAAAAGCTTTCCTGTGTCGATGCAAGCCTGTGGGTAAATCAACTGTCCTTTTCTTAGTTATTTTGGCAGCTCCCTTAGAACAAGCCCATGGATGCCCAGGGCTCTGTGGACTTGACTGAAAGATAGTACAAGTGGTCCGATTCCCTTTTGGAAAGGATCTCAAATGCCCCCAGGGGATTTCTCAGTCCCCAAATTCTGCTGGGAAAAAAAAGCAAGTTCCTATGATTTGAGAATAAGACATGGGTCATCCTGTGTCCTGAGAAAAATCAAGGACACAGGTCCTTGTCACTTGCCCTTCAACACTGATGCTGCCTGGGCTGATCCCGTGTGTGCAGTCAGCCTGCTTGGTAACCCTGACAGCAGAGCTCCTGCTCCAGGCGTGGCAGTGCATGGTCTCAAATCCTTGGATCTGGGAGCAGAGCACAGCTGCTGTACTCTCCTGTGCTGCTTCCCAACTCCTTAAAAACGTGTTGAAAATGGGATGGCACCTGGGAGATTGGCACAAACATGTTTGGCTTGTTTGGCAAATGGCTTGTGCCAATCTCCAGGAGTGAGAGCCCAGAGGTGCTCCCATGGAAGTGTCTCTGGCCCTTTGGCCCCTTGGGGACAAGCGCCCTGAGCCCAGCGCTGGCAGTGGAGCTGGGGCAGGCGTGGGAGCACAGACCTGCTTCCATTCACATTGGATGGGAGAACGAGCTGTTTAGGAAACAAGAGAAGATAATTTTAGCCAGTTCATCTTTCTTCTCATAAATTAAATGAAGTGCTTGCTGAGCAGCTCATTTCTCAAGGTACCAAGTACAGCTGTTGAGAATTTTTGCCATTTGCCAATGTTGTTTTTCATCAAAACCCACTGATTATAAAACCGGATTTGTAGGCAAGAGAAAGTAGTGTATTTTTCTGCAGCAATTCCCTTTCTTGATTAGTTTCAATGTGTCCTGTTGTAACATTGTAAAAATGACGAAGTGACCTTTGTTATTATTGACACTATTATCAACATGTAGAGCCAGAAGTATTGGTTTTGGTTGAAATAAAAGTGAAATGATAAACCTAAATTTTTCTTTCCTTCAGTATTTTTTGATTCCTTGTCTTTGCAAGGATTTTGACTTTTAGCTGTGTCTGCAGATGGAGATCACTGGGTGAGCAGCAGCTGAAAAGTCTGACAGGGGAGAAAACTGGTTTTGCTTTCTGCTTGGAGAGAAACCTTTGTTACACAGCAGCTGATCAGAGCTGAGAGTTTCTGCTGCTTTTTCAATGAGTTGTTTGTGTTGTCTCCTGTCAGGTGCTTGTACTGACCACTGAGGCATTTCTAGAGCTCTTCCAGGCCCTGAACTGTGCTCAGCAACGTTTAAAAGCGCTTTTTTTTTTCCCCCCAGAGAGACCTGCTCTTCATAAAGTAACACTCTCAAATAAATTTTTCAAAACCACTACAGTTAACACAGTGAAAACTTTCAAATTCTGAGTATTTTGGCACCAAAATAAGAGTTGAGCTGTTAAAAAAAAAATCTCATCCCAGGTGTCTCAAGATCCATTATTTTCTGTGCTGCAACAAGATTGTTACAAATGCCTGTCCCAGATGTATGAAGTTCTTACAGAATGATCAAGGAGGGACAGTGTCCTGTCATTCACAAGTTAACAGAGTCAGAGACATCCCTGCTTGAAATATTCACTTGATTTTTCGGTTGCAGGGCACCAGGACGTTTCCTCTCTGAAACTTTGCCAGTTCTGTGAAGATGAAAAGCAGGACAGCATTTCCCGGCTCTGGGATCGCTGTTAGGAGTGTTCATTGCACACGGGGGCAGTAGCACACCACAGAGTGCTCGGCGTGTGAGCCCTGCCTGGGCTCACGTCTGGCTGGGAGCCGTATTCCGGGATTATTTAGCACTTGTTAGCTGCCTGTGGGTTCGACAGGTATTGGCAAAAAATATTAACGTACATCCAAGTTCATCTTAACTAATAAGTGATGAGCAAAGGGAAGTTTGTATTTGCTGTCTTAAAACGACCTGTGAATCTTTATCCCTCCAAGTTGTTTATTCCAGCTTTGATGTGTGGCCACTTTCATCTGTTTAAATCTTGCAGGTGCCATCAGAAGCCAAAAGTGAGAAGACTGCTCTGGAGAACAATATGAAACCATTCTTCTTGTGTTTGGAATCAGTGCTTGTATTATATTGCTCTATTTTGTCTATGCTATTTTTAAGCTCTTTTAAATCTATTTTCTGTGATACCGCCAGTGGAAAAGTTGCTCTACTTTTTTAAGTGACAACCAAGTGCTTAAGTGCTCTGCTGGATCCAGGCCAGAGCCAGCATCTTGCACAATAGAGCCGACGACAACTCATTTCATCCCAAAAATCTCGGTTTTCTTCCCAAACTCCAGTAAACAAAGTCTCCCGATAGCCTGTGAGCACTGGAGCAGGGGCACTGTCCCAGCTTTCCAGATGGCAACAAGAGCAGTTAAATGGCTTGCTCAGGGGAGCTGGAGATGAGCAAGGCTGGGCAGATGCAGGAGGCAGGCTCTGGGGAGGATTTTGCTGGCTGGTTTATTACATGTTTGTTATATTCTTGCTGCGCCTGGGTGGTGTTGATTGGGCTGAAGTTGCCCAAGTCTGTTCTGTGAGATGTTTTCTAAGATTATATCCAGAGCTCTCAGGGGGAAGGTGGAGGGGCTCTGGGTGCTCCCTGATGGGGGGATTTGAATGACACCAACTTGCTTCCAGAGTGAGTGGTCAGACTGCTGTGGGTGAGGAGTTGCAGAATGGTAGAGCTGGTGCTGTGATCTGCCGAGTCACCCCTGAGCCTGGATGTGTGAAGGGAAAAAAAACAAAAAAAGTCAGAAAATGAACAAATAAAACCACTAACACCTTTTTTATCCTTATCCTATAATTGCATTTGCAATTTATGTTAGCATTAGTAACTCTGGTCAGGAACTCACCTGAAGCAATTATCCAGGGACTTTCTAATAGTATTTCATTTAACACAGGGAGTTACACAAGGGTTATTTTAAAGTAATACATTCTCTGTATTAATCATTGGTTGTTATTGACTTAGTGACACGTTGCTGTTGGTGAAATGAACTGTGATATAATTAGTAGCAAATAATACCCATGCATGCTGTGCTAATTATTTTTATGTGAACCCAATTCATTGCTAATATAAATAGCAATATTAATCACAGCAAGTATCAATATTTATGCAGCATGCTTCCTTTTAAGTGCAGCTGTAGACATACACTGAAGAGAGGCGTATGTGGGGTTAGTGCTTTTAATCACACCAGGATGTGTTATGTCCATTCCATGACATGAGGCTAATTGTTCTGTGCTTAGAGTGAAGATTGTAGGACATTACCCCAGGTTGCTTCTCAGCAGAAGCCCCAGGTCTTCAATAACAAACTGAACTGCACGTAGAGGATGTGTGTCTATCTTTGTTCATTTTTCCGTCCTCCCATTTCTAACCACACTGGCTGTTCGCATCTCTTGGCCTGTGACTTCGACACTGAAGAGTGCTGGACACAGCGGGTGTTTGAGAGGATCTGGGTAGGAACAAGAAGCATATTCTGCTCCATTTCTATGGAAATCTCTCTGAAGAAAAGGTTCATTTGGCTGAGTCAGGGTCATCTTTCTATCTTTCAACTTCCTCATCTTTGAAAGACAGCTGTCATACAAGTAGAGAAGAGTGGCAAACGGAAAACTCAGATGCCCCAAGAGTGTTTTCTTTCTGTAAAATAAAGACAGGAGAGTCTGGTTGGGTGCCAGTGTCTGAGTGTGTAGATCCAGGTGCTTTGCTTGTTCCAGTGTTCTTTCCACTTAATGATTTTCCCAGCATATTGCCTTTAATGAACGGATTGTTTTTGGTTCAGTCTTATGTTGACTGTACACGTGCTTGAAAAAAGCTGTGCAGGTGAGTGGTGTGAACAGGGCTGGCTCTACAGACCATGGCAGTTGTGGCACTTGGAGGAGACCCAGGGCTGGGAAAAGCAAGGCTGCTAGATTGGCATGTGATCCTGACCCTGGGCAGGGATGTACAGTGCATGCTGCAGAGATGCACTCAATAAATTAGACGATGATATATGGCACAGTACATCACATTCTTGAAGGCAAGGCATATATACTCACCAGATAATGTGCAGTATGTGAAGAATTGAATATATCAAAGAAAGATTAATCTTTGTCTGGGAGTAACCCTGCACATTTTCTGTCTAGTTGAGTCAATGCAACATAATTTAAAATGTGAAGGGAGTGTGTGTGTCTGTATGTGGACATGGAAGGAATATATTTGTGTGTGTGTTCTGTGTTGGAGGGTGTCAAGGTGCCCATCTGTTACTCTTAATATTAAAATATTTCCCTCCATTATTTTGCAGAAGAAAATGTTCTCTTCACATCTAAGGCCCTTTTCCTAAATGAGGATTAAGTGTCCCTTGGATCAAGAGCTGCAGGACTCCGAAGGTACAGCATGTCCTATCCCAAAAAGGCCTGCAGATGAGTGACTTTCATTCTCTCACATCTCACCAAGGGAGGCCGTGGCTGCAGCGTGTGCTGTGTCACGAGTACCCTTCTTGACACTGCAACTGGAAAAATCAAAGAACAGGAACTCTCAGAGTAACTGTGGTGTGGCCATTTGGCAAGAATCTGCTCAAAAACGCCTGTTGTTCTGTGAAGGTGTCTCTGACTGAAAGATCAGCTAGAAATTTCCCATCTGTGTTTTGCTTGTGTTTAAGGATTGATAGTTTGTATAGTTAAAATTGCTACAACTCTTTTCACCTCAAAAATTTGCATCTGCTATGTTAACATGAAAATTTGAAACCTTGGTGCGATGTATGAAATTATGATTAATTTACAGCATTTATCTTGGCTTACTAATCATTCTGGCTTTAGCTGATAATTTTATTTGTAATCTCCAGAGTTAAATTGCAATAAAATACCATAGTTACAAAGACATTCATGAGCAGTTGAAAGGATATGACACATTGTAATTTAGGAATTAATACACACATTAAAAAAAAGCAAATTCATGAGAAAGCTGTATATTGTAGGAGAAACAAAGCAGGAAAAAAGAAGCTGCAAACCAGAAGATAAGCACATGAGCACTGCAGCTGTGTCAGTGACAGTTTAAAGATATGGTGAATTCCATCCCACCATCTCTGAACAAAGAGCAACAAAGGGCAGAGAACTGTAACACAATCACCCAGCGCTGAGCATGAGTGGTACCAGCTGGAAAACATTCCCTGTCCATGCCTGATTGAGCTCTGCCTTGCTGTCTCTCATAATGTGGATAGCTACGAAATATTTAGTGACACTCAGACATAGCACTGGGAATGGACCAGGGCTGTGTTACCAGGTAATGCCCAGCTGTGAGCAAAGTGCTCTCTGCTTGCAGTCCCTGATGGTAAGAGCACAGGATGAGACCTTTGAAGGCTGCACTGGTCTCCAAAGCACAAACAATCTGCTGCATCCTCGTGTTTCTCAGCCCATCTGCATCCCCAGTGTCCTGGTTCCAGCCAGGACAGGGATAATTTTGGCAGTAGCTGGAAGGGCATGGCCAGGACACAGAGGTTATTCCATACCACCTCACACCATCACCTGGGAGGAAGGGAGTCTCTTTCCAGAAGGAAAGGCTTTCTTATGATTGGGGTGTGGTGACTGCTGTGGGGTCAGGCTCCATGGTGAGCATTTTGACATGTGACTCACTCTCTTTTGTACACTTTTGTTATTGATATTGTTGGTGTTATTGTTTGTTTTCTTATCTCGTTGCTGTTTCCAGTAAATTGTTCTTATCTCAACCCATGATATTTGCTTTTTTTTCCTCCTGTTCTCCTCTCCATCTCTCCGCAGAGGGGAGTGGGGAGAGGACAGTGGGGAGTGAGACAGCGGGACATGGTTTGCAGTCTCAATGGGAACATGGAATTGGGAAACACCAATTCTAAACAATGACACCCAGCCAAAGGATGGGATGCAGACAACCTTTTGTTATGTGTTTGTTCTTCATAGAAAACAGTCATTAATCTTATGCAATCCAGTAGGGACTATTATGATCAAGAAATCAAGAGTTCTGCCATGCTTTCTTTGAAGGATATTTTTACAAGACACAGAACATCCTATGGCAAAAGTAATCCTCAGGAATAAAGAGTTGAAGGTGGTAGAGACAGAGTAGCAGCAACTCTTTGGTTACTTTGAACTGTCTTAGGAAATTGCAATTTATACCTACAGAAGAATGGGAAGAGTTTGAAGATTGCTGTGTTAATATGAGCTAGAGCCTCTCTGTTAACAGATTGCAGTGTTTAATGGGCTGCTGGCTTGCAAACAGACTCATTTCCTTTCACAACATTGTCCATAGAAATGCACATCTCAGTGTGGGTCACTGCTGTCACCCAGCTTCCATTCAGACAGCCACTTTAAATAATAATGAACATTTAAGAACTCACAGAGAATTTTTTTTTCTTAGTTCAATCCATCAGGCACAACTATATTGTGTGTCTTAAATTCCCTAATTTCCTTATTTTCTGTTTTAGCCATACCTTGATAATACATATGCTGCTGTGAAAGGATTTATAGTTCAGGAGATTTAACTCATGGATCTTAAATAATTTAGAATACTTAAATGCATTTTAATTTAACCACCCAGAATGGGAATAACTTTTTCTAAGTTGTTAATTTTCTGCAACCTGTGATAGTCCCTGGCCAGGTGATTTCTATGCCATTAACTTGGTTATAGAAAACTACAAGACAAATAACGTGTGTTCCACCAACCTTTCCTTCAGCCTTCTGCAGGTTCCTGCTGCCTGAGTGGGAGGGAGGCTGCATGAGGGAACATGTTTTTTACTTACCCACATCAAGCTGAGAAAGTGTGATCCTCCTGCCTGCAGCTCCTGGCGCAGCATCTGCATCCCTGCATGTTCAGTCTTCACATCCAGCAGGTTTTCAGCCAGGGTCTGCCAGGATTACAGGGGACAGTACAGTGCAGAATCATCAGAATATCTTTCAGGGAGCACACAGGATTGAATGGGAGAGGCAATGACATTATTTTTTAACATTGGGCAATTTTTTTCTAGTACACAAAAAACTCACCATTAGCTTCTGGGCAGCTTTTCCATTTGTTTGTAATGTTCTCTCCATTGAGGCTGTGTCCCAGTAATCAATAAAATTTGATTAAGGATAATAGTGAAAAGCAGCAGCCTGCAACCTCATTAAATGTAGAAATCCAGTACAGAGTGTGGTGACCAGAGTAAAATAATTATGACTCCAAGGACAAATATGTGGACACAGAATAGAAGAAGCCAAAGCTGTTGTTGCTGGGTTGGGGTTTTTTCCTCACTGATTTTGTCCCCCAAGCAGGAAGCTGCCACTCTCACGAGCTGGACATGGAATTGCAGCAGGACAGGAGGATAAACCCTACATGCATAAGTGTCTTTTTTAAAGATCTGTTTTATTTCCAGATCAAACCAGATGGGCTGCTTATGAACGACAGAGAAAACAAAACAATTAATGGAAAATTTTGGTTTTGAGGCTGACTGAATGCTTTGCCTAGCCTTAAATGAGACATTTTATTTTTTCTTGAGTAGTTTTAAATATTGTATCCATGATTGAAAGCAATTGACATTTAAAAAAACCCCACCATTCCAAATTTTTAAAAATCAAAATACATTCTCCTCTGCACAGATGTCTTTTCAAGCAACACTGTGATGGAACAGGCACACCAATGCCAAGTGTTCTGTTTGAATTGGGATTCTTCTACCCCAAGAAGGTCCTAAGTGCCAGCAGCTATATTTGAAGGTCTGTGGTAGAAAGAAATCTGAATCTCGATTTTTGGGACTGATGAGACTTCCCCTCTTCAAGTATGATGATAGAATTGGAAAGGTCAGGGTTGCCAACTGCAAATTTCTAAAAATTGTGTTAGTGGCTTGAAAATAATGAACTGTTGCTTTAGTGAAGTTGATATTCTTTTGCTCTGCCTTATGGCTTTTGGATTGTTTGTGGTTAATTCTCCACTTCTTCTGTATCCCCACTAAGGCCCCAACACTCACCTTTTAATGAGACAGGAGTGTTACAGCTGAACTGTGGCTTTAAATAATAAAGCGACGCCGGAAATCTCTGAATAGGAAAGTTTCCCCGGATTGTTTTGTTCTTTTTGGGAACGTGGAGATGTGGTGAGGAAAGAGCTGGTGTGCCCTAAACTGCTGCTGTTTATTGTGGTGAAGTACTTTAGACCGTGGGTACACATTAAGGGGCACAGCTTTGTCTCTGGAGAGTCCTGCCTCGCCAGATGGGCCTGAGGGGAGCAGAGCCTGGATGAATGCCAGATGTTGGGGTGGATTATAGGGAGGGATGGTTGGCTGCTGCTTGGCCCCAGCAGAGGTGGAGACATCTCAGGGTAGGGTTTTCATTGCTCAGATTCTCCAGTTCTTACTCTTCTCCCTCATGGCTCTTCACTTGCTGGATCTTGGAGCTCAACCACATTGCACAGGCAATGTTGTACAAGCAATGGCAACTCATGTCGTTTAAGGTGGTAATGAAATAGGTAAATTCTGTCTCTCAAATCCATTGTAGTGTTAAGTCAGTGCTCCAATTATCAAGTTTTGGAAAGCAAAATGCAATGTTGAAGTAAAGGTGCCTGATGGATGATAAGTTACGTGTTGGTCCCTTTCTGTGTCGGTGCAAACTTGGCATCGTGCTCTACATTGCCCAGATAATTGAGGCTGTGTCTGAAATTGTTTCTCATTTTCTTTCTCCACAAATGGAAAGTTAAATGCAATCCATTTTCTAGAAGCTGTTCTTAATTTTGATCATTGAGTAACATGAAATCTATCCCTCTAGTTAAAGGTCCCCTCTGTAATTCATAGATCCCATTTTCTTTCATCATAAATTCCCACCCTGCTTCCTAGGGAAGCAATATGTACATTAGCCACTGTCCCAGGACGCTCTCACACTGTGCATACGACAGCTGTGAGATAATAACTGAGCTGGGGGTGCTGAGAGCACTCAGCCACCAGCACCATGCAGAATGGTGTCCTTAGCTTGGCCCCAGTATGAACAAACAAGGGGCTGTTTTTCTTCCAGGCACTACAATTTTGGTGTGTGATGTTTTCCAAAGCACTGACTTGGGGGAGGAGGGGAAGAGGCTTTTCCTTTTGCTCTATTTATTTGCAAGTTTCTGACACGAATGGTTCTTGGAAGTGTCTTTAGGATGCTATAGGGCAGCCATATTTCTCATTTTAAAATATCTTCTAAGTGATAAAAAACTTTGGATGTGTGTTTGTATTCATAACAGAATGTAAGCAGCGTTACCACTGCTAACACACACAGAAAGGCAGCTTGTTCAAGCTACAGCAGGGTTGCAATTTCCCTTCAGTCCTGTGGTTGGGGACCTTTTAGATTAAATTCATTAGTTCATGGTAGTTTTGAGATGTAACATAAGCCTCCAAAGGCTTCTTAAGCTTCTCTTTTTTATTAAAATTAAATATTCCCTTGGCATTTCTCTAGGCACTTCTCCAGTCACAAATAAAAGGGACACTGCTGAAGGATATTTCGCTGCACACTTAAATGCCAACAATCCAATTAAAGGAATGTTTAACCTTTTGTAAATAAAGCTGTGGTTTGCACTGGCTGTTGGCTAAATGAAAAAAATTAACTAATTTATTATTTTCTTACCCAAGACTGATGTATGTATTGATGATATAGTTTACAGCATTATAAGGCCAGAATACTATTAAAATTATTCTGTCCCAGAAGGTCAGCTGGCTGCAGATTCAGACACTGGGAGCTTGAATCAGCTCTGCTCAATTATGTCCTTCTCCAAAGCCACCTTGGAATCTCATGCAGATCTGGGTTTTAGACACTTCACATAATTTCTTAATATTTCTGTGTTTTAAATATGGTCTTTTTTTAAATGAGCATCATTTTTGCATTGCAAACAATACATGTGGATTTTGATAGGAAAGTGTTCAAACTCTGATGTACATTGTTCTAGGCCTTGGTCAAAAAGCGTTTTCAAAGCTACACAATTGATTCTATATCTGGATGTCAATTTTGTACTATCTCCAGGCAACTTAAAGTAGAAAACTATGTAATAATTTGTTTCCTCTTTTGCTGCTACTCAGAAACTTGATCTGCTGGTGTGTTCTCTCCAGGAATATTTGGCAGATACAACAGGGTGTTTTTACTTTTGTCTGCACATTGGTCCGAGCACTTTGGAAGCAAAGGCTGAAAAATATTCATTACACAGAAAGGGAAGCCCTTTCCTCAGGTCATTTCTGTGCACATGCACATAAATGTGCACATGTGGGAAAGGGGTAAATGGTAATGAGAGAGATTGGGATGGAGTCAAGCACTTCATAACTGTACATGGCTGGGTTCAGCCTGAGTTTGTTATTGTTTTGTGGCCAAGATGTGAACGACTGTGATTTTTTCAATTTCTTTGTGATATGCCCCTGCAGAGTGTTTTGTGGCTCTGTGAATGAAAAATGGTTTTATCAGAGATAGGAACTGCCCATATAGCATTTGAACTCTTTTGTCCCACTTGAAAACCACAGACCAAAACCAGGCCATGTCACACCAGCTGCCAAGGTCAGTAGTGAGGTGCCCTGCAGGAAAACATTTGAATATAGCAATCAGTGCAGCAAAAGTCTTAGAAAGGCATAAAACTGCAAAGGGAGGTTTGGTCCTTCAGGTGATCTCTAGTTCAGAACTGGTTTTGGTTTTGTTTCACTGTAAGTAACCATCAGCAATAAATTCCCTGTAAGCAACCATGAGCAATTGAGGAAGCAAAGACTTCAGTGAAACTGTGTCACCCATTAGAATCACAGAATCACAGAATCAACCGGGTTGGAAGGGACCTCTGAGATCATCAAGTCCAACCCTTGATCCACTATGCCGTGGTTCCCAGCCCATGGCACTGATGCCACATCCAGTCTCATCTTAAAAACCTCCAGGGATGGAGAATCCACCACTTCCCTGGGCAGCCCATTCCAATGCCTGATTACCCTCTCTGTAAAGAATTTCTTCCTAATATCCAACCTAAACCTCCCCTGGCACAGCTGGAGACCATACCCTCTTGTCCTACTACTGGTTCCTGGGAGAAGAGACCAACCCCCATCCGGCTCCCCCCTCCTGTCAGGGAGTTGTAGAGAGTGATGAGGTCTCCCCTGAGCCTCCTCTTCTCCAGACTAAACAGCCCCAGCTCCCTCAGCCTCTCCTCACAGCACTTGTGCTCCAGTCCCTTCACCAGCCTCGTTGTTCTTCTCTGGACCTGCTGCAGCCCCTCCATGTCCTTCCTGAGCTGAGGGGCCCAGAACTGGACACAGCACTCGAGGTGTGGCCTCACCAGTGCTGAGTCCAGGGGAAGAATCACTTTCCTGCTCCTGCTGCCACACTGTTCCTGATCCAGGCCAGGATCCATTGGCTTTCTTGGCCACCTGGGCACACTCTGGCTCCTGTTCAGCTTCCTGTCCATCCCAACTCCCAGCTCCCTTTCTGCCTGGCTGCTCTCCAGCCACTCTGTCCCAACCTGGAGCTGCAGGGGGTTGTTGTGGCCAAAGTGCAGGACCCGGCCCTTGGCCTGGTTGAACCTCATCCCACTGGAATCAGCCCAACTCTCCAGCCTGTCCAGGTCCCTCTGCAGAGCCCTCCTGCCTTCCAGCTGATCAACACTCCCCATCAGCTTAGTGTCATCTGCAAATTTACTGATGGTGGACTCAATCCCTTCATCTAAATCATCGATAAAGATATTAAACAGAACTGGGCCCAACACTGATCCCTGGGGGACACCACTGGTGACCAGATCCCAACAGGATGCAGCACTGTTCCCTACCACTCTCTGGTTCCTAACCCAGCAGACAGTGCCCCTGTCCAAGCCATGGGCTGCAGCTTTTTTAGGAGAATGCTGTGGGAGACGGTGTCAAAGGCTTTGCTGAAGTCCAGGTAGACCACTGTCGTGGATTGACCTTGGCTGGATTCTAGGCACCCACTAAAGTCACTCTGAGCTGGGAGAGGTCACACAGGGAAAACAGACTCAACGTGGGGTTAATACTAAAATTTATTACTAACAGGATAAGATCTAAAGAGTGAGAAATAAAACAGTCTTAAACACACTTTCCACCCACCCCTCCTTCCTTCCATGTTCTCCCTCCTCCCCCTGCAGCAGTGCAGGGGGACAAGTCCACCCCTTGGGCAACAGGTCTTCCAAATCTGCTGTCCCATAGGTCGCTCTTCCATGGGCTGCAGGGGGACAGGCTGGTCCACCATGGTCCTCACCACGGGTTACAGGGGCGGCCACAGCTCTGAGTCCTTACCCAGCTCTGTGGGGTCCCTCCCACAAATAACAGCCCTTGATGGACCTCTCCAGTGTGGGACCACCCCTCAGGCAGTAGTTCTTCCATATCTACTGTCCCGAGGGTCACTTCTCCATGGAGTACAGGGGGGGCCTTTGCACCCCGATGGTCCTTCATAGGATGCAGTCCTTCATAGGGTGAGCTGTACCGATGTGGATCCCCCACAGGGCCATGAGTTGTCACCTCATACTCACCCCAGTGTGCTGCAGGCTGAGCTCTCAAGGCCTGTCTCAAGATAGGGGGGAACACAGAGCTCTATGTCTGCGTGCCTTCTACACTTGTGGTTTGCCAGCTGGCATATTCTGCTGTGTTTGTGTTGGTCCTGCTTGCAACATGGCATCATGTTTGGGGGTTGGGTTTTGGGGTTTTGTTGCTTTTTTTTAATGTTGCTTGCAAGGCAGATATATTTTCTTTTCCTTGTAAGCTATACGAAAAACCTAAAGCTTCTTAAAAAAATTTTAAAGCAATTCAGCTTTTTGAAACTGCATAATTGAAGAGCTCTGAAATAATTGGCTTATTATAGTGCACCCGTAAAAATGAATTTGCATCTCTTTTACGAACTATTAGATTCCTTATTACATGCCACTGATTGTTCTTAATGTGACTTGCATGTAATTTAGCATTCTTTACTCATACACTTTGTGCCTAGGAGAGGGAAGTTCATCCCAAAATCATGACACCACAACTTAAATTGCAGAGCAGCCACAGCTGGATCCTGTGTAGTGTTCTCTCAGTTTGTCTCTCTGTTCCTCTCACTGAGGTGCAGAAGCCCAGGATCAGCCGCCTGATTTTTCCTGACCTCTTCCCCACTGGTAGGGCCCTGGTCACACTGCAGGCCAGGAGTGTGATTGTTAATGACAAACCTGAGCTGGAGGTACCCAAGTGATTTCACGGTGCCAACGGACTTTTGCACCCGGTGTCAGAGCCTTCACTGTGACAGTCACCCAGGCTGGCTGGCCCAAGGTGACAGGGACATTCCCTTTTGCTGCAGATGTGCTGCTAAGCAAAGCACAGGCGAGGTGCTGGGATCAGCCCTGGAGTCCCCAACGGTGGCTGGTGGCTCATTCCCAGAGCTCCCAGCGCTGCCCGTGGTCCGTCTGTTGTTGGTTGTGGTGGCAGCGGTGGCAGAGCTCCCACCTGAGCTCACCTCTCTGCAGGTGTTTGCAGGAAAGTTACACTGGTGGAAATACCCTCTGTAATGCTCCCAGAGCATCGTTTTACCTCAGAAACAGGATGCCAACACAGGCAGGAATCACTGCCTCCCCTGGGAATCTGGCAGCATTTATGAAGAGTCGCCTTGTGGAATGGGGGAGGATTCTTGGTGAGCGAGTGTAGAAATAATGTCACAGGGCTGAAGGGAAGGTGACAAGCAGGCCCCTTGCATGAAATTCTGCAAAATTACTGAACTGTAATTTCAGAATATTTTATTTACTGTAGGAAATGGAAAAAGAAATCATGTGTCTAAGTGCTTTCCAATAGATACAAAAAATGCCATGGTCTTCATAAGAAGCTGATGTTAGTCCCTCTTTGGACATAGCCAATTAAGAAAGCACTGATGTCAAGTGTTCAGAAGGAGCAAGCGTAGTGAGCCCTAGGTGATGGGTTTGAATATCACTGGTTCCAAAAATATGTGGAAATTCCTGTGTGCATTTTAGTCAAAAAGCACAGGGAGAGCTGAGTTCTTGATCGACCCTTTTGTTTAAATGATGGATTATGTTGTTTAATCCAGCGCATGATCCTACTGTTTGCCTCAGAGCAGCAAGTGAGTGGACACTGGGGTAAGGAGAAGGAATTATGGAACAAAAACAGTACAAAAACATTATGCTCCTTCAGACAAAATAAAATATGTAGAATTCTGTTTGGAGGAGGAACTAGCAGTGTTGGTAGCAGCAAAATCAGAACAGTGCTGATATACTTTTGTATTTCGTTTGCCTTTCTTCTGGATTGTCAGTCCTCTCTGAATCTCCCTCAGCAGCATGGAACACAGTCAGAAACACGTGATGCACCAATACCAGGGAGACTGAAATGATCTCTGCAGTCCTCTAGTCCCCCCCGTACAGTAATTTTGAACAGATTAAATTTGGGTCCAGCTATGTGGATGTACTGCACCTTTAAGAACTCCCATTTTCTGTAAGTGATTCCCTTTATATATTAGAGCAGATCAGAGTGTGTCCTGATCTGGGGCATCTGTCACAAACTGTGACAGCAGCAATTACTCCCAGCCCAAGTCCAACCTGACTTTGGGGCTGGAGCTGCTGCAGCACATGGCACAGCAGAGACAGGCTCTGCATCTGTAGGGTCAGAGAGCCCCTACAGGTGGTACCTGAGCCCATTTCTGCCTCTTCATCATGGCACTGTCCTTTGGCCCTGTTTTGTTCAGAGATGGGTTACACCATGGAGCCCATGAAAGGTTGCAATAAGGACTCAGAGTTCAGGGGTTAAGCAGAGCTGATCTGTGAGCTTCGCCAAGGTGGTTGCTCTGCTGCCCCGGCCTTTGAAGGATAAAAGTCTTATCCAAACAAATCCACACCACTTTTCCCAGTGACTCCCTGTGCGGCACAGCCGTGGTTTGGAAGCAGGGCTGCTGGCACCAGGCATGGAAGAGCAGGTTGCTCTTTTCTTTGGGGGGAAGGTGGAAATACGTTTTTCAAAGCAGTTATTTGTTTTGTAAATGTCTGGTTTCAGTACTCAAATAAACATGTTTTCAGTCAGTTTTTATCTCAGATGGTGAATTCTAAACACGGTTTTAAAGATTCCTTTCAGCTCTCACTAGCCAGCAATCAAAAGCGCCATCACCCTGGATCAAACATTCTAATTCTCTGCTTTGGTGTAAACTTGTATTTTTGAGGAAAGAAAAAGTCAGTGTGGAGTCAAGCTGTAAGATCTACCCCTACTTCCCCCTTTCTTTTTAGTGTATGTGCTTTGCTCATTGTTTGCAAACACTGCTGTTTGTTTTTTAAAGCATAAAGACACTCTGTAATTACCAATAAACTAAATTAAAAGGGCAAAAGCTGGATACAGTAGAGAGAAGTTCATATACCTGTCACTGTGTCATTACTCAGCACTGTGTGTGCTTTCCACTGCTGCAGATCACACCCAGACACAATGCTGATTATCCGTGCAGGAGGTCGCTTTTTCATGCTGAAGGAAAACACTGGTATGTCTTGCTAATTTGATTTTAATATCTGTGCTATGCTATTCTTTGGCCTAGAAATTAGATTGCTTTTTACTAATATAATTGGCTAATTAAAACATCTTCTGTCGGAGATGAGGAGATACCCACAGTCCTTATGGGACTTGCAACATACTAAAGTAAACACAAATCAGTTCCTGATTCAACAAGAGCTCATTTAAAGCACAAAGAAAGGAAGGTACACAATGCAATTTTCTTAATAAGTTTTTTGAGGCAGTTTAGGGTCTAGTCCTCCACCTTTGGAGTGGAGATAGAAGCACTGGAACTTAGAAGACCCAGCCCTGTAGGGCTTCTGTGGCAATACCAAACAGGTGGTTATGATCCATTCCGTGGCCAGTTGAGGAGATGTAAAGAAACAGAAAAAAGTTGCACCCAAACATTCTCTCTCAGTTGCAGCAACTAAAACATTTTAGGTTTTGCAACCCGACACACAGTCTTGATATTTCCTTCCTTCCTTGCTACCACATCCCCTGGAGTGAATCCCTGGGACAGAAATCACTGTGGGTAGAGCTGCTGCTTTCCTTTCTCCCTCTGCTTAGAGATGATAAGGGGTAGACAGAGGAGGAAGAGCCAAGTGTTACTTCTGCCATAATGGTGAAGACGGAGCAGTAACTTTCAATAAATATATCACCTTCTTGTCTTGGATCCCATTTCCAGCAATCACAGCCTCATTCTGCCATGGTGCTCATCGGATTCCATCTTCATACAGTATCCTTCAGACAGGATTCGAGGAAAAGTCCTATCCTAGACAATTTATCTTTGAGCCTGGAAAGAGTTTGAGAGACTTATGCTAATCATATTTGATTAGTATGTGCAAATGATTGTAACTAAATGTAGGCTTCCCTTAGTATCTTCAATTAAAAGCTCTGGATGTACTCCAAAGTTACAAATTCCTTCACTAAGTCAGTAGGGAATGATAATGAATTATTGCTAATATAGCCATAAAGCTTTTATTTGCATAAGTAATATGAAGCTAATGTGTGGATAAAATTAAACTTTAAAAAGAAATATTATTAAAACAAAACTGTTAATGAATTTGGACACATTACTGAGCAGGTATATTTGGCAGCTGGTTGGAACAGATAACTCCAATAGCAGTTTGGTTGAATCAAAATCAATATTGAACATTGCATAACACAGTGAAGATAGTTGAGCAAGTTATATATACTTATTATCTCAGTTCTGATGTGCTTCATCATTGTTCAACTTTGCAATCATAAGTCCACCAAAAGAAGGTGTCTCAGTGCAGGAAGGAGAACCAAATCCCTGGATTTGAGTACTTCTTTCCCCTTTTTACTGTTATAATTAGACTGGCTTGAGAGAAGATGCTTTGAAGTCTCACTAGAATGAAGAAATATTGGAGATTAAAGTCATGTTTGTCATAGGTTTACTTGCTCTAA
The DNA here is from genome assembly GCF_003984885.1 of Neopelma chrysocephalum. Taxonomy (NCBI): domain Eukaryota; kingdom Metazoa; phylum Chordata; class Aves; order Passeriformes; family Pipridae; genus Neopelma; species Neopelma chrysocephalum. Next base: position 390,639 of record NW_020897961.1, read on the forward strand.
AAAAAACCAAGGGAGAAGTCTTTTTTTTTTTTTTATTTCCCCTGCATCATTATAAAAGAAAGATGTTAAATGGGAAGGGTGGTTTGCCTTTGGTGATAGATCCACACAACAGAACTAACCAGCAGATCCGCATTCCAAGCTGATGGCCCTCTGAAGACCGTGGGGAGGGATGATGAGGGTTTTTTTCTTCTCCTTGGAAACGGGAGGCACTTCACTCTTGCTTTAACTCAGGCAAAGTGTGTGTTGGAGGGGTCTGAGGTTCACTTTGTTTTCAGCCTGGTCATCTGGCTGTTTCTGGCCCTGGTTTGCCTCCATTTTTCCTGTGCCCTGTTCTGCCCCCAGCCTGGACCTGCTCAGACTTCACTGGAGAGTTTTGACCCACCTGCAGAGGAACCCTTTGGGGAGGAGGTCGCCCCTCTCCCTCCTCCACTCCTGTGCTGGCAGTGGCGTGTGTCCATCGACGAAAAGGGGGAATTCCCGGCCACAGCCAGCCACAGACAGCGTGAGTTTCGTGGGAAGAACCCCTTTTCCCCCTTTTCCCCCTTTTCCCCCTTTTCCCCCTTTTTCCCCTTTTCCTCATCCCTTCTCGGTGGGGGGGAATCTCCACTGCGGCGCCTCCCTGCTGGCCGTGGTTAGAATTGTGCCAAGGGATGGAAAGTACTGAACTGTTTCCTTTTGAAGGGGATTTTTTGGGTATAGAATTATTGTTTGGTTGTTTTTGTGTTCTTTTGTTGTTCTGCCAATGCATATATATCCTTTAATAAAGGGCTGTTATTTTTTCTTTCTCCATATTTCCTCAGTTGGAGCCTCCTAATTTCGGATTTACAGTTGCTTAGAGGGAGGAGTTTGGTCTTCCTCATAACTCATCCTCCTTAGCAAAACCCTTCAGTCTCATTACACTGAGACAATGTTGTAAGTAGATGATGGACACACATGCTGCTTATACAATCAGAATTGTTTGTTATTATAAAAAGATTGTTATTACCAAGGCTAGACTTTTTTCTTCTTGAAATATTTCACTAATTGTTTTTCACTCCTTTTTGTATTGCAGAAGGTTTCCCTCAATCTCTTCTGGATTTCAGTGCTGGGCTGCATCAGTTTTTATTTATTTTGCTTAGTATTTCAGTTTGGAGTAATTCCTCCAAACCAAAATAATCTTTTAAGACCAGAATAACGTTAGATGAAGGAACTTACTCCAAAACAGTAAATTCTGTCTCTGTAATAAGCTATAGATAGATACAGGATGCAGTATTTTGATTAGTTTTTTTCTTTCTTCCACTATCATGCAGGACCTAGAACCCGAGAACCACCTCTCTGTTGGGGACAGGGTTCTCTTTTCACGTGGTTTCCTGACAAAACATGCAGAGTAACTGCTGTGTTTGCCTCGCTCGACTTTGCCTCCAGCTCCCCTGTGGATGAGCCTTTCACACCCACAGCTCATTCACACAGGCTCAGTTTTACTCCTGATGCCTCCCCGTGCAGGAAGGTCCGGGTACAGCTCCATCACTGTTTCTATAAAGCAATGGACACAAAACTAGACAAAGCAGCAGATGTTTTATCAGGCTTCTTCCAAACCTACTCTCTTCTGGGGCAGAGAGGAACTGCCTTTTATGCCACCAAGGCACCTCTGAGCCGAGATGGAGTCACTGAGTGTGGGGAGTAGCAGAGAGAGAAGTATTTTCAGGGCTCAAGGCCTGAGAAACAAATTAACTTTCTCTTTTGTGCAGGAGAATTATGTACTTCACCTTTTTACAGAGGCCAAAACTCTGGCACCTGAAAAAATGAAAGCTGTCAGCTCCCAGCTGATGTTACATCCTGAGTGGAAAGATCGTGTTGGCTTTCCCTATCTCAGAATTTGCTCCAACCTATGTTCTTCCAGAGATAGTGTTTCAGAAATTACCCAGCCAAGTTGCTGCACTTTCGTGGGGCTTATGTACCTGATGTACCTACACAGGTTCAAAAATTCCAGTTCTTAGGAATTCATTGTTGCTTTGTGGTGCAAAAAGCACATTAGGTTTTCCTTTATTTTTCTTCCATTTCCTATACAAATGGTTTTGGTGGGAAAAAAACCCAAACGAAAAAGAAAAGAAAAAAGGAGATATCTCCCCCACAGTTTAATTTCAGGTACTTGCCAGAGGAATATTTGGTGTTCAGAGCATGTGAGTCCTAAAGAGCTGAGGAGGAAGATGCAGGTCATGGTTTATAGATCTCTGATTCAGTAACAGCTGAGTGGATTTAAACTGTGCTTTTATAAACAGATAAGCACAAAATGTGACTCTGCTGATAACTTGTGCAATTTGAACTGCTGACATTAAACCTTGGAAATTGGGCTTGATAATGGAAATAGCAAATCCATGAACCTCAATTACAGTCGCAGTGCTGGCCATGGCCATCTTGTCACACACAAGAAGAATTCAGTATGAGAGGATGAGCACAGTAGAAACAATTTGTCGTGAACTATATTAGCTGTGAATGTGGACTTTTGTCACTCTGGTCACCTTAGTCAACCTGAGAAAAGTTATTGAACTTGGTGGAGGCATTGTCAGCACTAAAAGAGTAAAATGAAAATTATGATTAGCCTTTTTTGGACCATGTTTTCAAGAGTCAGATTCAATATCTCAGTGGAAAGACACCTCTTATACTGCTTTGTTATTAAAGAAGCTCAGAAAGATTTGACAAAATGCTAAAAGTTAAATGACAGATGCATGTTCAGATGTGAGTTTGCTCAGTTCTGCTTTCACTCAATATCGTGCCTCAGGTTTAGAAGAATTCAAATGCTGAAATGTGTGTCATCATTTTGAAATGCTCAGAAGACAAGGCCAATGTTTCATCAAATTATGTTTGCCCCAAATGGCCTTTATATCCAAGACAGTGTTTGCATAAAAAGATGAAGAGAATTGTAATGATTTGCTGTAAAAGAGGACTATGATTTGGGGAGTATGATGAAAGCTAGCTACAGCCTGAGCATTTTTCTTCTGAGTAGTTCTTCAAAGGAGTACAGTGTCAAAATCAAAAGAGATGGCAAGGGTATGTTGTCTATTACTATACATAAGCAAACAGATGGTTTACTTTTTCTCCTCTTTTAAATATGTAACTACTACAGTCTCATTATGTCTCTTGGAATGGTTTCAGATATCAATTTAATTTGCAAAACTGAGTTGATTGAATAATAGCTATATCACAATTTCAGATCTATTAGAAATATTGCTTGCCAGAGGATCTGATATTTTACTTGAATGTCAATAATAAAACTGTATAAGCCATGAATTTTACTCTTTAACATTATTACATTTCTCTGTACTGGGGACAGTGCTGCCAGTATGAGCTGTCAGGAGCTGCTGGAGTTCTCATGGTCTTTTTGAGGGAGTTTCATTTTCTCATGGTATTTGTGTGAGTGATTCCCTCCCGCAGCTGCTTCTAAAATTTATCCTTTTCCTCCTCTGTCCCACCAAGCACTTACTGCCAGAAGTAGGACAGATTTGGGTCCTTCCTTTTGGTTTGAGGATGCTGCCCTCAGTGCATGCTCATTGCTGCTTTATTTTTCCTCTTTTTATCTGGTCTGTGTCATCACCTTATTATGTTACTTTCTCCTCTGCAGGAGTACAAGATATGGATAGACAAGTACTTTCTTTTCTTTTGCTAACTGTAACTAGATGTTCTGCCCAGAACCATGTCTTGTAACCTGGTTTGTCTCTCACAATGAAGTATTTCATACAAGTCCTCCTAAGGAATAAAACTATCCATTTGAGTTTACTTTTTTAGGCAAGCGGATTGAACAGGGTGATATATGTGGGTTTTAAAAACCCAGGTGAGACACAGTGTTTACTGTAAGCCTTCCCATCACACTGTTGATTTTTACTATTTAATCTGTTATTTTTCTCAATTGTTTCCTTAATCTGTAGTACATGGCCCTGTTGGGTCCCCTGATACAAAAGCACTCGCTTGAACCTGTTTGTGTTTGATGAAGCAACACTTCTGTAGTGAACTCTCACGGAAAATTATTTGACCTCAAATATCTACACAAGGTGTTGCCTTTTCTACTGAGTGTGCTTTGGGGATGTGTTCTGTCTTCCTAATTAATCATAATTTTCAACACAATACAGAGAACCATACAAGGAAGGACTCAATGCCCAAGAGGAGCACACACAGTTCTTATGCTGTGTGACAGGACATGTTTTATGGATATCTGAAATGGCTCAGTTTGCAGCTGGCCTGACAGCTGGATCGAAGGGGGGGGAGGTTGAGGTGCAGTCTCCTGGTTCTTTAATAGCAATGAAGTGCTGGGCTCAATTCACATGTTGTGGTATGAGAAAATCTGCAAACAGATAAATAAATAAATATTGTCTTTTCCAGTGCGATCTGAAATATGTATATGAATTGGGCCTGGCTTTGCACACAAGAAACAAGCACTGGGATCTGAATCAGGACAGTGGAGTGAGGACAACCCTCGGCTGTGGGACAGGCGGTTCATTCAACCCTTTACCAATTTCAGGGTGTTTTGCACTGTGGATCTGCAGTTTTATGTCAGTGACAGCTGCTTAGGATGTGGGAGTGCAGATTTTTAATGTAGAAGCAGGGTAGAAGTTTTTCCAACCCCTATAAGGACTCACCTCCTCTCTCTTCTCTAACAGTAGCAGTAGGAAAGGCACTGAAAAAGATGGCTTACTTCATCCTAGGCCCACATCTTCTGTAAGATGTGCTACATTTTGCTTCAGGATCCTGAGGCTTGGAGCAGGTCTTGCACATACATAAGTGCCTGGGAGACTCTGCATGGTTCCCTGGGTTCATGGTGCTGAGGTGCTCACTCTGTCTCAGGCTGTCAGGAATGCTGGCTGCCTGAGGGGGGCACGGAATTGCCCAGAATTCTGCTTTCCCCTGCAGTCCCAGCTGCATGCTCAGGGATCAGCAACTGTGAGGTGGCTGCTTTTGTAGTTTAATGCATGTCTTCTGCTGAAATGCATTCGAGGTCTCCTGCAGAGACTTCCTGAGTGACAGAAAATCCTACAGGCTGTGCCGTGGTTTGAGCCTGGCAGAACAGACAGAGAGTGAGGGGCTGTGTGAACTCTTCCATTCCCTGCCTGCTCTTTTGTCCAGGGCTGTGATAACACAGTGTTGTATAATCCAGGCTGGACACAGTCTGACTGGCCAAAATGATGGTCTCTGGCCCCAGACTAAAACCAAGAAGAGTAGTTACGTATATTACAGAATTTAAGGTGTATTGATTGCTGTGACTCTGACCCTCATCCATCTTGGATCACAGGAAGCTGGGTTTGGCTGCAGCAGAAGTAGTTTCTACTTGGTATTTCCAGCAACTTCTTTTACCTCACTGGGTGAAACCCTCACTGGCTGAAAAACTGGCCAGATAGTCAGGCCCAGAAAGTGGTGGTGAAGTGGCCAGTCACAAGTGAGGCTCCCCAGGGTATTGTGGCCAGTCATGTTTAATATTAGATTAAAGATTTGGATGAGGGGATTCAGGGTGTCCTCAGTAAGTCTGCAGATGGCACTAAGTTGGGTGGGCAGGAAGGCTCTGCAGAGGGATCTAGACAGGCTGGAGCAATGGGCTGAGGAAAAGTCATAAAGTTCAATAAGGGCAAGTGTTGAGTCCTGCACTTTGGGTCTCAGCAACTCCATGCAGTGCTCCAGGCTGGGGCAGGAGTGGCTCGAGAGTTGCTCAGCAGAAAGTGATTTAGGTGTGTGGGTTGACAACTTACAGGATATGAGCCAGTGTGTGCCCAGGTGGCCAAGAAGGCCAATGGCATCCTGGCCTGGATCAGCCATAGTGTGTCAGCAGGACCCAGGGAGTGACCATCACTCTGTACTGGCCCTGGTGAGGCACCTGGAATCCTGGATTTGGTTTTGGCCCTTCACTTCAAAAAGGACATTGAGGTGCTGGAGGTGCTCTGGTGTCCAGAGAAGGGCATCGGAACTGGGGAATAGTCTGAAAAAGATGTCCTGTGAGGAGTGACTGAGGGAACAGGGATTGCTCAGTTTGGAGAAGTGGATGCTCGGCAGGACCTTCTCGCTCTCTGCAACGACCTGGCAGGAGGGTGTAGCCAGGTGGGAGTCACCCTCCTCTGCTGTGTCTCAAGTGAAAGGATGATAGGAAATGGCCTCAAGTCATGCCAGGGGAAGTTCAGATAAGAAAAAAAAAATCACTGAAAGAGTGGTCAGACACTGGAATAAGTTGTCCAGGGAAGTGGTGGATCACTGTCCCAGGAAGTATTCAAGAGGTGTCTGGATGTGGCACTTGGAGACATGGTTAGGGATGATTATGGTGGTGCTGGGTTGATGGTTGGGCTCAATTATCTTGAAGGTCTCTTCCAACCTTGATGATTCTGTGATTCCATGATCCCATGGAATTGCTGTTGGTGAGGCCAGCTTAGGTGTGGTGTTCTTTGGGGATTGGTGTTTTTTACTGTTGTTTTGTTTTGATTTGCTTCTGTTGGCATTGATCTCTGGAAAACAGTAAAGATATTTATTCAGCACAGGCAGGGTGACAGAAATCTCTTGTATGAAGAACTATTTGATGAGCTGTTAGTTTTGAGTGCCTTTCCTATTCATTGAACTAATTAGCTCTACAAATCTTGCTGTCAACCAGTCATATAACCACTTATTTATTTTCCCACATGCAGAATTTTTACTTTGCTGCATATACACATATAAAACCAAATGCACCAAAAATTGTCTCTTAGTTGCATATAAATGGAAACAAAATACTCTTGGAATTATTATTACATGTACCATTAATTTTTATTTGAACTGTCTTATAAAAATGCCAACCTGCTTTCGTTGTTTCTCACTGTTGCATTCATGTAATTGTAGTAAAGCTGTTGATTTTTTTCTTTTAATGAAGACAGTAAACTGTCTTCAGTTGGAGAGTATGAAAGTGCCTATGTCTAAGACAGGGGAGAACAGAGGTTTTAGTGCTGACCACCCGGGTGCCTGGAGTCTCCTGCTGTCACCAATTGCTATGGCTCTAAAGTTGTTGCTTGCTTTTAACCTCCTCTTGTGCTTTCTCTCCTTCTGCAAGCTTTTTTTTTTTTTTCCCCAGCCTTTTTACCATTCTAGTGAGTGGAGTTAAGTATTTAATGCAATTAAAGCATTTCACGATAATGCAACCAGTGAGCCTGGCCTGTGCTGTGCTCAGTCACAGTGAGCCTGGCTGCTTCTGTCAGTGACAGTGCAGAGGGCATTCTCGTGGGAGATATCTAGAAAATGTGCTCTGTGGGAAAGAAAAATGTGGATTATATGATTCCTGGTACAAATACCTCTGGTGATTTGTTGGCTGTGGCATTTTTGATTTGGGACAGTACCATGGGCTCTGGAGGCTCAGCAGTACTCGTCAGTAACCAGGGCTGCTCTTGCAGAACTCTGAAGTGGGGCCCCAGAAAGTGTGTGATTACTCTGTGAAATATGGCCAGATGTTTTATAGCTGCACAGTTGGCTCCTCCTGAAGGTGCCAGTAATCCTTGGAAGTTGTATGCTGCAATGGCCAATTGGAATTGTACTGCCTGTTGGAAAGAGATTTTCCATTTTGTAACCTGATATCTTCAAAGTCATCACAACCAAGGTTCCTCTTTGACATGTGCAGCATCCTCTTCTCCTTAGCATGGAGCTCATGGAGGCTTTTGCTGGTGCAGAGCTAGGCCATGAGTGGCCTGGGTTGTAATGGGCCAAGGGCATTAATTTCTTTTCTCAAGTTAGGCAATGCTTTTTGGTTTTTTTCAATGTTGGTGTCTTCCCATGTCCTTCTGGCCCCCAGTACTAAAATCTTAGGAACACCTCTTTTTGGAAGCAGGTGTGATGGAATTGTGTAGGATCTACTGCAAGCACAAATTAAACTGTGTGTGAAAGCAAGTATTTACATTATTTTCCTTCCCACCAAAGCAAGCCCAGTTGAAATGAAACACAGACAAACAGAGCGTGTGCAGCCCAACAGGAATGTATGGTGCAAGCAAAGCTATAAAATGGAAAACTGCTTAATAGAAAGAACTGTGCTGATTAGCTTCCGAGTACTCTTAGTGGACAAATAGAAATGTGTGTCCAAGTGTGACTTGTGAACATCAAAAAGGATGTTGGCAAATTGGAAAGTGTTTGGGAAAGAGTTACAGGGAAGATTTGAAAAGAAAGACTTAGACTCCTAATCTCTTAACTTTGTTTGAAAAGAAGATTAAATGATTGCTTGAAGAAGAGATCTGTGATAAGATACTCTAGACAGCACTAGAGCAGGTTGGGCAGCCGTAGGTAGATAGGGCTGAGCTGAACAGTTTGGGCTGTGGGTGTAACTGAGCATTTGAGAAGCTTCAGAGTGTTGGGCAGTGGCTGCTGCTTAAAATCTGTGGTCAGAGCTGAATTCTCAAAGCTGCAGATCTGATGAAGCTGTGGAACAAGTGTTAGATGGGTCTGACAATCAGAGTGGAGCAATGGCAAAAACAATGTACTGAATTTTCCGATGAAATGTGACAAGTGTACCCGGGCAATGTGGCTGCCTCTGTTATCTGGGGAAGACACTCAGTCAATAAAGCAAAAATTAGTAAGTGAAAATTGTGAGGAAGACTTTAGGCCCGTTCTTTGGTCTGTTCTCTGTTGGTTCTCTTGATGCATTATGAAATGTTGAGGTGATGTACAGAGATTAAAAGAAATGTGATCCCTTCTCTAAAGTGTGTAATGGAGAAAGAAATCTGCTAGTGATGGAAATATATTTAAACCACCACAAGCCCCTTGAGTTAGAGCTGTTCAATGTCAAGCTCTGCTTAAAAGCTGATGAACTGGGACTCTATCAGTGCAGCCTGTGGATATGTGGTAGGAGGAACAAGAAGAGGGTTTCAAACATTGGAAATTATAGGCTTCGAGTTTCATATTTTAGTGTTTGCCAGGCACTGATTTACCCTGGACAGAGCCTCCTTTCTCTCCATGCTGTTTGTGTTGCCATAATGCATCCTTTGCATTCTGTCTCTTGTTAAATTTCCTTCCCGTGAGCCAGACCTCATCCTATGTCTGTTTTCTGCTCAGAGCACTTTCCTTTGGGAAGTATTGTAACTTTTCATTCTATAAAGGTGCAGGTATCACAAGAGTCTTAAGCCATTTGCCAGCTGGGACTGAAAACAGACAGGCTTGACTTTTGCAACAGGACTTGAGCCACAACATCCCGGTTGTATTTTCCTCAAGGTCAGAGACATCTAGAACTGGGATGTAACTTGGGCCCCCATTGGGTTATTAACAGCAGCTCTGAGATGACACCTGTGTCAGTGTTATCTCACTGATCCTGCTGTTCAGATGAGTCTCCTCTTGTGGTTACCATGAGAGCACAATGTATTATTTCATTTGCTTTCTTCAAGCATCCAGTCCACACTGTTGCTTCATCTGAAGCTTTCCTTGAAAAAAACCAACATTATGGTACCGAGCTCCTCTCAACTTCTGAAGAGGAGAGTTATATACATCTTGTTGAGGTAAATGGAAAGATTTTGCTTGAGCTATGTAGGCTTTCAAACCGAGGGGTTAGTCAGAAAGGCATTGAGACAGATACCCAAGGAAAAGAAAGTGTTTTTAAATGGAAATGCATACTACATAAGAATAAATTACAAGGTAATGTGATTTACTAAAGTGGGGTTTATAACAGTTGAAACTGGAGTGGTCTTTTAGTCCATGATTCCTGCTCATTTATTGTAATAGTGAGTTTACAGAACCTAAAGTAAAGCAGTCTATGAAAGATGTAATTTTTTAAAATTCAACTGCAAAACCTAAGAATTTCTCTGTACTCAGTTAAAAACAAGTGTGGCATTATGCTAAAAACATGTATCCTTACAGGCTATTCCTCAGGGTGACAAATCTCAGTGGTGTCATTTTCCAGATGTGTTTGATTATACATCATTCTCTTACCTCAAATTGTAGGAAATTGAATGTTCAGTTTTATGCTTATAAGACCTCTTTGAATTTTAATTCAATTTACAACAGGTGTGATATTTTCTTTAGTTCTAACACATCGTTGTCAACTCCACAGAGTATATTTCAGTACAGTTTTGAAACATTTCTTTGGTAGTAAGCACTTCTGTCTTGGCAATACTAGAAGTGCTTTTCCATATCAGCAGCAGTGCATGAATGCTGAACGCTCACCAGAGAATTGGGCTGGATGTTGAGAGAGATTCTAGCTCAAAAAAGCAAATGCATGACTGGTAATTGCATTTAGAAAGTTAATGTAATATATTTAAGAATTAATCATCTTTGATGCAGAGTTTGTTTCATACACAGAATTTTTCACATCCCAAAATTTCTGAATAAAAGTACATCCTAGAAGGAATTATAACGGAGGAAAATCCATTGCACCTACAGCACCCTCAGGACCTTGGAATCTGTTTCTGTTTCTACATCCTGCAGTCAGGATGCTGCTGGGTGAGAATTTGCCTGTTGTACACTGCAGTTTTGAAGACAACTCCCAGCTCAGACGGGGGTGGCATGTGCTGAAGCACCACTGCACCACTTTGCTGGGGGTGTCCAGATTTAGTCCTGAGCTGTAGCAGTTTCAGGAACTGTCAGAGGGATCAGAGAGGAGTTTGCCTGGAGAACAAGAAAATTCTGTTCTATTCATAACAGAGCATTTTCATTTGTGTTGGGTCTTTATACTGATGTACATCTTTGCACTGCTTTCAAGGCTGGGAGTTCCTTCTCTCTCACCAGTATATGGGTGTTTGAGAGCTGAGGTGGGTTTTTTGCCAGGGCTCCACAAGCATACCTATTGTAGGATGTAAATGCAGTCACACATTAAAGCAATATTTTATTTTTCTTATCAGAAAAACACTGAGAAAAGCCAAGGCCATTTTTGATGCTGATATTCATCATTTAGCATTTAGCAGCTATAATAAAATTTGGGGAAGCAGCCAATGTTCTCAGTGAAATATTAGTGCAGCTCTCCCTGGACCTTTATTGCCAGGCTGGTTAACTCTGCAGGGGGAAGTGAGCAGAACCTCTGGGAGGGCTACACTGAATACTGTATTTAACAGCAGAGGGGAAAAAAATGCCTAGTAAAGTTTTTAGTAATCTTGGCTTGAAGGGTAATTTTCTTGTCAACTCTCTAATTAATGCATCACATATTACAGTAGCCCATTGTTATTCCAGAATGCCAAGGTGCATTTCAGACTGAATCGCTGTTTAACAAAACACTTGGCAGATTTATTACCCTCAGGTGATTCTGTCAGTCAGCATTTCCCCATGTTTAGCCTGAAGGAGGCAGAATCAATTTTGGTATCTATTTTGTGAGACGCCAAGCTGTTTAAATTAAACCACACACATATACACAGCCCCCTAGAAAATCAGGACTTGTATTGGATCTTCATCTTTTAGCAGGGAAACAGGAATTACCCTTGCAAGCTCCTTGGGATATTCGCTCCATAATCAAGGCATCATCTGCCACTTCCAATATGTTGGAAGAGATATCAGTGGTCATTTTCTGATCACGTCTTGAACGTTATGTTTGTTTTTTTGTTATTGTACAGTAAGTACAGAGCACTTACATGGCAGCATCAGAAACTGAGGTTCAGCAGTGACTGTCCCGACGAAAGTCCTGAAACAAGGAGACAATTTGCTGTTGCCAGTTCTGCAAAAGAATTCATGGTGTGATTGAACACTGGAGGGATAAAACAGACACGGGACTTTTTCCAAAACAACATTGGTTTAAATTTCTTGTTACAAAGTATTAGGATTTCAAGGATGAATCTTTTTCAATAGGATTCTTCTTCCATAGGAGGAGGTACAGGATGTTGATAGAACATGTATATAGCCCAAGTATGAAGGTAGAGAAAAAATGTGGTAGGTGAGAAACAAGAAGTGTATGTGGCAAGTTTGAAGCAACAAAACATCATGAAACCATATTCTCCCATTTTCTCTTTGGAGACACCACAATCTTCCGCTCTTTTAAAATAATCTGTGAAATATTCTAAGGTTTTTTTTACTTTAGCTGAACATGAAAAAGGAATACCATCAGTTTATCCACTTTTTCCTCACTGCTTGCCTTTTGTCAAATTTCTTCTTTTGCTACTACGCTTTCTAATATTTTTTTTTGTTTTGAAATTTATGAACTGCCAGAGCTGTAATTTCTTTCCTGTTTCCCAGTAGGTGTCTTTGCTAGAGGCTGAAAAGTCAGTAAAGAATAAAGGCAGGAATGAAGGGAGGGAGGTCATAGTTCCCACGCCTGATCTTAACTGATATTTTACTAGTAGGTTTAAAGGGAGAGAAATATAGCTTAATAATATCGACAAGTAATTCCTTCTCCAAGTATTCAAATACTTTTAAAATGCTTGCTTTTCATTTATAACTTCCAGAAAAAAAGAGAAAACATACGTCCAGTGCATGAGACAGCCTAGAGAGGAGAAAGAGCACTTGAAAGAATAAGATTCTGGATTGAAAACTTAAGTGAGCTTAAAAAAAATACAAATTCCACAAGGTGGGCATCTCGGCAGTGCACCTGCTGAACTGCCTGCAAGATCAAATTCCCTCATCAGAGCAAGGTGCAGTAAGTAGGCCAGGGTTTTCAGTAGGATATTGTTCTGCTCTCAGCCATTGCCAGCCCGAGGAGTGCTCACAGTCACTTGGGCTTTGCTCGGGCACAAAGACCTCTGGGTCTGACAGTAGCACTGGAGAGAGGCTGCTCAGACAGGGCTCATTCAGAGATTCAGCTACAGACCAGCACGTGCATATGAAGTAGGAGCTGGTGGACAGTTCCCTCAGGAGCTGGGGAGGGGCAGGAAGGGGCTGGGAGCTTTACCTTCCCTGTCCCTCAGGAGCTGGGTGATGTGGCTCATCCCTTCAGTCACCCCAGACAGCCCCAAGCTGTGCCCAACCCTGGGCATGGTTAGAGCTGTGTTTGGTGACACAGCCAAGGCACTGCTAGCTGGTTTACAGCAACAAAAGATTGGGATGTTTGGGGATCAAGGAAGTGTTATCTTTTTCTAACTGATGCCAGGCCTTGCTTGTTGATGGTGTTAACAAAGGGAAATAATTATAATAACTCCCCAGAAAACAATGATTCACTCTCAAATTACATTGAGAAATTGGGTTTTCCTGTTTGACTTGTAGCAAGACAAAATAACCAGCAGTGCTGAAGGAATTGGGTGGGTATTGTTACAGCCAGAATACTCTCGATCTGGTCAGGTAGTTCTACCCTTAACAGGTAATTATTTTGCTCTGGTTTTTGCAGCACTTTTGGATGTTGGAGTGCTGTACTGGGTACTAGCAATAGAGGTATTAGGAAGTGGTGCTCTCCCAGAGTGGGTGAGTGCACCCCCAGTGCAAATCCCACAGTGGATGTGACACTGCAAGCAAACACACAGTGTCGGAGATGCCAAAGCTGATCATGCAGAGGCAGCAGTGCCACTGAGCTGGACTGAGCTTAATGTCACCTGGGCTGGGTCCTCCCCCATGGGTCAGCCACAGGCACACCCTGTACCTCTGCCACCATGCTCAGGAGCCAGATCCTGGGTGCAGCAGTGCCAGGGAAGGGCTGTGTATGGAGCAAATGGCAGTGTCGGTTCAGAAATCCATGAAGAGTTAGAATTAAACCATCAGCATATTTTAACCGTGTCTTAAGAATTGTGATTTTAAAAAGAAATCCTGAGGCTGATAGTGGCAAGTTTCCTCTCTTGAGCCACTGGTCTGTGGCTGTGTTTGTGCACTGTAACTGCCCAGCCTTTGGTGGGCACACGGGAAATGCACTCGGGACCTGTAATGCTGAAGGTTGGTTTTATTTTGTAAATTTTTAAGAAAGCATCTTCTCAATAGCTTTGAGCAATCCACAGTTGTTTTTTCTATCTTGCTGATCTTTGGTGAAACCAAATCACCTCAGGAAATTGAAGAAATGAAGGTACATGCTTTATTTGACCTTTTTATGGAGTCCCGTTCAATTTCTAATAAAAATAGGATCTAACAGAATGTATGGAATTCCCACCATGGTGGTTACGGTTTAGGACCTTTTCCTACTTCATTTAACTCGGAGAAAGGGAGGACAGCCTCTCTCGATACTCTCCTTTTTTAAAAAAAATTTAAGAAGGTTTTCTTTTTTTTCCTTAACGAGTGGTTTCTAGAGAATCTACTGCTCTCCTGGCTGAGCTTTATTGATGCACCCTCTGCACTATAGCTTGCATCTACTAGAATAGAGTTACAATGCACAACTGGCTTAGAGTTCTTGCAGACAAAAGTGATTTCATTGGATGAATCCCTCCCTGGAGTACCCTGTCTTGAGTGGAGTTACCTCAGCAATGCCATGACCTGCAGGGCTGACACTGCAGAAAATGCAGTGCACGCACTGACTGATGGCTGGAACTGAGGGAGCTCTCCCCAGAAAGGCTCCCACAGCTCCCAGCCAGGAGAGGAGCACAGCTCTCCTGTACCAGAAGCTATATGAGCACTGTTAAGTTTTACAGTAATTTATTCTCTGTGATGTGTGTCCAATCCCTCTTTAAGTTTTTATTTTACACCCTCAGCATCTTGTGGCAATGACTTCCAAAATCTGATTTCTTCTGCTGGAAATGTCACTGGTGTCCCGGAGCTCTTCTTGAACGAAGTAAACATTTTTCTTCCTTTACTCACTTTTTTGTGCCATTCATAATGTCATGGGCTTCTACTGTGGCAGATTCTCTCTTCAGTCCTTGAGCATGTCTTTGGGCAAAGTGAATCTGAGTAAGGGAAACCTGTAAATGTTCCAACATAATCCACAGCAAAACAGAGCTCGAATCCTTGGGCATGTGATGAATATGCAGTTGGCTCCAGTGTGCTGGATGCTTGTGGAGAGATTTTGCAAAGTCTGGGGCCTAATTTTTCTTCCAGGGGAGGCAGATGCCGAGCTGCCTTTGAGAACTTCCCTCTTCAACTCTTTCTCCCCTGGTACTTACTATGTTTGATTTCATGCTCACCTACAACATTATTGTTGTCAACCAGTGTGACACTGAGCATCATCCAAGAGGTTTTCTAGCCTCTTACAGCTGGTTGTGGTTTGGCATGTTTGTAGCAAAATGTGTAGTCCTAAAGATTTCATAGAGGGAATTTCAACCATACCCTTATAGGCACGCTGTTCTGGTGGTTAATTATTTCAGAAGTTCTGTTCAGCTTTACCTGTGGGAAATGAACTGGTTTTATTCAGCTGGCATTGCATAAGTGGATGAGCATGGAAATTGTTTTTCAGATTGAAGAAAACTTGCACAGGAACTAAGAAGGCTAATTTGTTTTTATACTGCAATACATGTGAATGTGAGCTAGAAAGAACTGTCATTGCTTTTAGTAAGCAGGATAAATCCTTTTACTTGAATTTTATTTTATATGCTTCCACTTGCTCCATACCTCAAGGCATCCGTGAGCCACCCTAAAGTATAAAATGATGGCTAGAAGTAAGGAAATAAAATATCAGCCCCATATTTGCCCTTCAGTTATTTCTATGCAGGTGTTGGAATGAAGTCTTCTCTTTTCCTTAAAGATCTCTCTTATTCCACAAACACTGTACTTGGTATTGCATTGTCTGAGTTATTTTCATAATTCATAATTATCTTGGTTCTTAAAAATTTAGACATACATTTAATAGCATGATCCAATCTTGCCTGATTGCCACCACATTGTGTTTGAAGTAATTACCATTCACTTGCCTTTTGAGGCTGTTGAATGAATTTTCCACATGAGATTCCTTAATTTGTACATATTTTATTGCTATAAAATAGGTACTGGCAAGCTGCCTGAACTGTAGTGAAGGCCTTTAATTTCTATTTCTGTGTTATGAAACAAATGCAAAAGAGGAGGCATAAGATAGACTCCTTAAAACATATTTTGTTGACATTTCAAAATTTTCCTTACACAGGTGCAAATGCACAGGTAAAACTAAGGTGGCTTAGTTCTGCACTAAAGAGCCAAAACCAGTTAGTTTTCACACAAGATAATGTTACTTCTTGGTATAAAAGCTCTATCCTTGAGCTATTATCCCCATGAGAAATTGTTCTCTACTTGAAGAGGTTATTAGTGCCTTTGTGCTGGCTTCCTGTAACTAAGGAAAACCTCCAAGAATATTAATCTTCCCTGCCCTGTACAGCTGAGAGGCTGCCCTGCTATCTCAGTTTTAGAGCCTGGAGGTGCCCACTCTGTTTAAAACAGCCATGGTTGGGAGGGGTGGAATGAGAAGAAAACGCCTGCTCTGTTCCCCGCTCCCCCAGGGGCACTGGGAAAGATCTTGGGGGTTTCCTTGAATATAGGACTCCTTTCCCCACCATCAAACTGACACTGGGTACCTTTATAAAGAGTCTAATGATAGATTTGAATATGTCAGCTGTTAGTAAGGAGCAAACTCTAGAACTGCTCTTCAAGCCCGTCAGGTTTTGTAGCTGTGTCTTTCTAAACAGTTACAACAACATTTTAGGAGAAAATCTAATGTTAACAAAGAAAAAAGGAAGAAACTTTGTTGGTTTTGTTAATGAATTGTAGGAAAGTCGATGGATTTCCATGTTTCCCACCAGGGCACTTCAGTTATGGCCTTTAAGGAAAAATAACAAAATAACAATTCTTGGCACGTGCCCTTGTACAGACACAGCTGGTACAAAATTCTCTCCAGCCCAAACTGGCAAACCACCCTTGGTGATGTGGTATTTCATGTGTATCACCATCACAATCTCTCATAAATCATACAGCAAGGCTGTGGAGGCTTTGGGTGTTACTAAGGAGCACTTGTTGGCAGTCAGGTACTCCAGGTGAAATCCAGCCTTGCCTCGTGCTTCTGGTGGGAGAGCACAGGAGCTCCCGAAACACCGAGCTTGGCCACAAACCTGGCTAATTGTAGTCATCTGAAGCAAAAGGCTTCCAGACCGAGGGATGCACTGTGCAGGGACACCAGAGCTGCTCAGACAGGATTTTAGGGATTGGTGTGAACGTGAGGTGTGCCCTGTGGTGATGTTGTGGTGAGTGGTCGGAAAGATGGATGTAAACACATTGGCTTGCTCTGTTTCAAACACACACGCTGCTCTGAGGCCCTACTGAAGTCAACACAAAAAGGCAGGTGCTTAAAGGCTTTGTTGAACTTGAGGACAAAATTTGCAACTTCAAACATAAGAAATATATTCAGAATAAGAAATGTGCCTGGTACTGGGCACCACAGGGAGTAGATCATCTTCCTTCCCTTCCCCCATCTGTACAGCACAACTCATCTGACTTTTATCTTAGTCATACCAAACCTTTCTTTACCTGGCTGAAACTCTCCTGCCTTGACCTGCAGAGGTAACTTTCACTGTGCAGAGTTGCTGCTGGCCTGGGAAGAACATCTTGGATGCATTTGGCCCGCTCTGGCCCTCTCAGTGCTGGATCGGTCTCACTGTTCATGTAGACATCTAAATTTGAGCGCAGCACGTCATGGGCTGTTGGGCAGAGGAGACTCAAGGATGCAGTTTCTGTCAGGGCTGCTGTTTCAGTGCCAGCTGCCTCTGCCGGGTCCGAGACGCCTGCAATGTCTCTGCTTGTAAACAGCAGACACCAGCACCGGGCACAGCAGGAGGGAGGATAGTCTGCATTTTGCAGGAGATTTCCTTTGTTCCTCAGTCACCTGCAACAGCTGAGGCCTCTCTGTGTTTCCAGCCCAAGAACCAGTGGCCTGTTCCTGTGTCCCTGCACTGGGCTGTGCCCCAAGACAGGCACCTGCTTGTACCTGCATTCCAGAGGAAATCAAAAGATGGTTGTAGCAGGCAACACCGCCACTGGCTTGTCAAGCTGATTATAATGTTCCTGGGGCCTTTGTTCTCTATTTTCTCTTCATCTGGGCATTTTTACCCCCTTTGATGATTCTCTACTGAAACTGAGAATTCCAGAAAGGACAAAGGCTCTGTTGTGTTATGGCAATATATAATTTAATTTTGAGGCAGATCACAATTTCTGCCTGACATTTCTACCCTTCAACTGTTGCAAGTTTTTCAGCAAACAGGGAGAAAGACAAAACCACCATGTTAAATGTTAACATGCTTTTTTCTCCCTCTGGAGGTAGATTTCAATGAAATGTATAACAGTTTTAAATCTTGTTTCAGTACATTTTTATGTGAAAATATATGAAGTATAGTCTGAAAGGACAAAAGACAATTCTCATTTATCCTCTAGGCAAAGCTTTTTAAGTGTTCATGTATAAAATATGATTGAGAATACCAGTGACATTTCAACTAGACACAAAAACAAGGTTAAAAACGTTCTGGTTTATCCTAAAAGTGGAAGTTTCATTCCTAGGTTCTTTATGAAAACCTAATAGATGAAGTGGTGTGGGATACAATTGAACTGCTGAATGCAAACTCACTAAGATAAAGGCAGAGTTCAGCTGGGGCAGTGCTGGCTGTATGTGGCCATGTGCACCTCTCTGTGGTGGTAATGGGACTGTGTCCTGGTTTGGTGGTGATCTTTTTTTTTCCAAAAAACCAGAAAAACGTACTTCTTTACTTCTGTAAAGGTGAGTTTCCACCTTAAGTGTAAATTCTTAGGAACAGCCTCTGCAGTTTGGTTTCATCACTTTTAGTCCCAGCCCTGGATTCAGACTGTAGTGAACTGAAATGTACGTGCATAACTTTCTGTCATCCTCCTTGGAAAAACATTTCTTATGTTTCTAGAAACAGCAGTACTCCATCAGAGGGGGCTGTAGTTAAGAAAACAGTGCAGGTGAACTTCAGAATGTGCATTTACAAAGAGAAAAATAATATTTGTGTGTCAGGCGCTTCCTGCCTCAGTGGAGATGGTTTTGCTCCTCATGGGAAGCACCTCTTCCTGTTTCACTGCTGCTCTCTAGATTTGGCCAGTCATGAAACTGTGAAGTGCAAAAGTGAGCAAGCTTTGATATGTGCCTCTTCATGGTCAAAAGAGGAACAATGTGGTTGTGTCTCACCCTGTCTACATGACAGGACTTGTGTTCCAGCTCATGCAAACACTGATCCAGCTGTTTCTGTAGTGTTTCATGCTGGCTCCAGTAGATTCCAAGGTGAAGGATCAGACAGGTGGATTTATCTGAGAATCTCACAGACTGTTTCTTTCTATTTATCTATTACGTTGTTTATCCCTGACTGATGCAGCTGTGGGAGCGACAGAGCCCCCGGTGTTGCTCACACAGGCAGGAGATGGATACAGGCAAAGAGGATGGAACCGCTGGAATTCCTTCATGTAAGGCAAAATATCTCAGCTTTGAGACTGTGTCTCTGCTCTCTGCACAGATCTCTATTGTTCCTGCTGGGATAGAGCCATCCCAGCTTGGTCAGTGTTGGTTGGCAGCATGAAGAAGTCTGGTGTGCACCCTTCAACACTGACACTGACATAATGCACTTCTGCAAAGCTTATTTTATTTGAGAAACCAATATAATGACTTTGCAGGTATTAGAGGATTTCATAGCTACACCTGTATCTCTCCAGCAAGTAAGATCTTGACCCGGTGGTGCAGGCCACAGCTCACTGACAGGTTGGACAGAATAATGACTTGCTGGATGAAGAAATCCCCATTTAGATGTCTCGCCTGACTTTATGTTCCTACACGGGTGACACCATGTATGCCCAGCTTCCTTATTTACATTTTATTTTAAACAACTTTTATCCTCTGGTCATCAAGGTATCATAATTTCTGCTCTGTAGCAGTAGCTGTTTATTTGGATTTTTTTTTATTATTTGCAATCCAAACAGATCTTTTTACTATATAACCACTTGAAAAAGTGATGTCCTGCTCACATAAGGAATGCCTCAAGAGAAGGGCAGTCCTGCATAATTTCCTTTCTCTCACAGAAAGCCTTCATATTGGAGAACTGGGGAATATTACTTTCTGGCCCTGCACACTCTCCTGGGTAGAAAGGTCCTGAAACACAATTTATTGTAAAACACACAGTGGTTACAGAGCTAGCACAGTCAATGATATTCCTTTTATTACCACTCAGATGAGAACACAAAATGACATTGGAAAGCAGTGAACTCACCAGAAGGGCAGAGAAAGCCATTAAATTCAACACGCATCATATTTCATAATCAGAATCCTGCAGTCAGAGCTGACACCACTGAATGAGTTTGTTGCAGTCATGATAATATAAAACCCGCTGCATCTGCTTCCCTTGGCACTTTTCTTTGTAGCCCCTTGCAGTGTATGGGCTATTAATCATCAGTAGCCAGGGACACTGCAGACCAATGCACTTTGTATTGCATAAATTGAAAATGCATCACTATTAGAGAGAAAACTGCCTTCCGTACATCTCTATTTAGATAGGCAGTTTCCTGAAGGGCTGCCATGCCATTATGGCTAACCACTTAATTGGAGTTCTTTCCACAGCCTGGTAATTGAGGCTGGGGGGAGGATAATGCAATCCTTTTTGTAGCAGGTACGAAAGCAAGGCAGGGAGAGTATTCCTTTCCTTACCTGGGAACCCTGACTGGGCTCCAGCTGGAGGTGAGAAAATGTAGTCAGATGTACCATGTCATTTAACCTCACTAAATTAACTTCACAAATGAGAGGGCTGTGTGCCTGTGAGGGGGAGAGGGATGCTGTGTAACTGGCCTGCTCATGAATTTTCAGTGTGGAGAGATCACCAGAGGAGGGGTGTTGCCATTCCTTCCATTAACTCTGTTCAGGGAAGAGTTGGGTAAGCTGAGGTTTAGGAGGATCAAAAAGTTTTAGTGGCAACCTCAGAAAAGGCAAATGCAAATTCAGCCCTCAAAAGTGCTTCCTTTACAGAGAACTCATTTTATTCTACGGTCATTTGTCCAAGTTTTATATATGTAAAGAAGAAAGATGAGTATCTAATGAAAACGGGACATCTGAAGTAATTTTTCAATGAAAAACTGCTTCTAACTGCATGTGTACATTGCTTCATGGTTTGAGTATTTTCTCTTGAATGACTGTGGTCAGTGTTTGGAACTTCACTGGTCTTTGGTTATAGCTGCCCACGCTTAATTCTCATTACATCTGCCATACTCTGTGGGTCTTGTTTCTCAGTGTGTGCAGTCAATGATGTTTCAGCAAGACCTGAGTCTGAGCTGAAATTATGTGAACTTGTGTTGAATCCCACATATTCTAACACTTACTACTCAAACACAGATGTATCAGCTAAAGTGCTCTGGCCAGATCCAGATCAGAACAGAATTTAAATTGGGGCACAAAGCTCCAAACTGTGATCCTCAGCCTCTCCCAGCTGCTCCCTCATGTGGGTGTGTTTACATTACAGCTACATTTCTTCACTTGACTTCTTTGGACAAAGTTCTCTAGAGTTTTTTAATATTTCTGTCTTGATTGATCCAGACAGCTCAGAGGATCTTCTGTCATCCAGGTACTACATCAAAGAAATAGGAACTGGAGAGATGTTTCCTCAGCATGTCTGTCAGTGAGGTTATCTGGACAGAGCTGGAGCATGTGGAGAGCCAAGGTTATCAGATAAAAAGGTGGCACTATATTGAGTAAAGCATGGAGAGGAAAGGGTCAGGCTCTAGCCCACAATCCCAGGCTTTGGTTCGACTGCACATGAACAGTAAGATGCAGGAATGGTGCCCTGCACTAGAATTAGGCAGGGCTCACTGATTTACCTGATTGGCACTGACACTCTTTTCCAAAAGGCACTAAATCCCAAGCCCTGATAAAGAAGTGACAGAGATCTGAGAGGCCCCTTCACACAGAAAAAATGACATGGTAAAGTCATTCTCAGAATTGCACACAGTAAGTGTCGTATTCTTTTAAATCCTACCAGTTTGTGTCTTTTGATGCTGGGATTTAATCCTGTTATGAGTTAAGCCGATCTAAATCCAGGCTGTTGTTGTCCTGCCCTGCTCTCCCAGCCTGCTCCTGGGGCTCTGGTGCTCCTCTGCGTGGCTGCAGCTAAAACAGCTTTTGGTAATACTCCGACTCAGCTGGATCAGGTCTCAGAACTGGCTCAGGGTGTATCTGTGTGTGTGATGGTGGTGCCCAAAAGGGAACCAGCAAGTTGTGTTCGGTTTTAAACTCTGCTCACTACATCAGCAGCAGGCAATGGGGACAGAGAGGTCACTTAGCACAGGAGCTATGAAGGAGAACAGTGGCCTTATGAGGGATGAGGGTTTACTCCTGTGGAGAGGACATGAAGGATTGAACTTTGAAGAAATCTGAAATTAGATCTGCTCAGTTAAAAGAGGAACCACTCAGAAGTTGGCGAGTTGCCTTCACCTTGCAGTTTAATGAAAACTTAATTTCATTCTAGGTAAACTGTTGGTGGGTTATAACCAGAGCTAATTGTTGGTTATGGGGTGAAGCAGTCAGCTCATTGATCATGAAGAACATGGAATCATAGAATATCCTGAGCTGGAAGGGACCCATCAGAATCATCAAGTCCAACTCCTGGCCCTGCACAGACACCCCAACAATCCCACCCTGTCCCTGAAAGTGTTCTCCAAACCCTCCCTGAACTCTGGCAGCCTTGGGGCCGTGACCACTGCCCTGGGGAGCCTGGGCAGTGCCCAACCAGCCTCTGGGGGAAAGGTTTTTTCCTGATTTTACCATCTTTAACTGGAGGTAACAAGGAATATGTGTTACTTTGAAGTATTTGGGTGGCTTTCTGTGATATACACAGGGAAGGAGGAAAACTATATTCACCTGAGTTGAGGCAAAGGGCAGGCAGGGAAAGCAGTGTGACTCTGGGACTGATGTCTGTGTCTAATACACAAACAGGAATGCTACCTACAAAAAAAATTAGCAGAAATGCAGTTAGGTAGATTTTGTATGCTCTCTGCTGTCTGTCACAAAGAACTGAAATCTTGAGGACTACCATATCTGATTTTATGAGCTAAGTAGCTATAAGAACCACATTCAGGTTATGAAAAAGTCCCTCTGAAAAACAAGCAACGCTGTCTGCTCAGACTATTGCTCCTGGTCACTACTGGTTTCTACGAAGTTGCCTATTCAAAAATATTGAAAGTTTTTCTTTTAAAAACTCAAGCAAACAAAATCCCCAAATCCACACACTCATATTTAACACTGCCTGTGCTTAAATTCTGGCTTTGAATACAGGTTCTTTTGCACAAAGAAAAAAAATTACATCAAGGCATGGAATATATTGTTTAAAAAATAAACTAAGTAGGGGTTTCCTAAATAATTTAACAGATACAGTAAACAAAAATGATGACCTCATACAAAACACCCTCAGCTTGCCACCATTTTTTTCCTGTGGTAACACATATGGGTTCTGTGTTTTGAGGCTTTAATTTCCATCACACAGTATCCTGTCCTTTGTCAGAGCAGTGTTGCAGGTGCAGAGTAATGACCCAAAGCCCTGTCAAATGTTGTGCTAGTTTCTCCTGTAAATTACAGTAGCTGTATGCTAATGTCCCAGTGTTTACTGTAAAATTGTTACTAATATAAAATAAAATATCCTAGTGTCAATCAGTGAGCATGGCTTTGAAAACAAGATCTTCTTATATTTGCTAGTTAATATTATCAACATGATGAGGCGTTAAAATAGGAAACCTCTTCAAATAATAAGTTCAGCTGACCAGAAAAAATACAAAAAATCCTGTGTTGTGGAAACAGATTTCTTGTCTGTAGCCTCCTTTCTTTAGATGAATTTCTCTTAGTCAGCAATGACTCTAATTAATGCTTGGATTTCACTTGGGATGTCCCAACTCCTGGTTCACTCTGCTGATAGGCTTTTGTCAGTATTATTTTGTTTTTAAAATGGTATTGACTTGTTGCCCTTGCTAAACATAAAGTAATATTTAATATCAATTTAGGCTCCACCTTCAGTTGTAAGAGTTACTCATGAGAGAACAAATACAAGTCAAAGTGAAATGCTTCTGAAGCACAGGAAGTTTTCATTCTTAAGGTACATAATTACTTTTCTCTTTCACTATTGGAATCACACACCCTGTTGTAAGACTTTTCAACAAGTAGAATAAATTACTGCAGCAAAGCCAGGTTTTACATTTATTTGGTCCTTGGGGGGATGCTGGAATTAAGACTAGAAGTAAATGAGGCCTCACTGATTTAGTATCGAGTGCTTCAAATGTGTTAACCAGTTAGTGTGTGATTTATATGTTTCCTTCCTCACACTCACCGTCCACAAAGCAAAATATAATTAGGGTTTAAAGTTATGTTGTAATCATCACTTTGATTCTAGTGAATTGTTTCAATTTCTTATTGTATGTGAAATAAAAGTCAGGCAAGGCAAATTACAACAAAATATTTCTATTAAAGCTGTATTTAACACATAATGCAATGCTTTATGTCTCATACCTTGGTTTTTATACGATTAAAAACATTTCCCAGTGTGATTGGAGTAACTGCTCCCTACCAAGAGCTGATGCTGCCCTGACAGTCAATGGGCAGAACTTCTGGATTGATAGTTTGGGACCACGGAAAAATGAGCTGAGTAGACAGACAGTGGGTCAGTGCCAGAGTCAGGAATAGAAATCACCTTCCGTTGCTCATTTCAAATGCTAAAAATCTTGACTCAAATCCATCTGCATGGTATTTCTCTAGGATGAAATCTTCCTGCAGTGTCCTTCAAGGTGAACCACATCAGAGGGAGCACCTGCTGCTGGTGGTGCTGCAGAGACGAGGGTGGACAGCGTAGCACACCACTGTCTTGCTTAAGATCACTCAGCAAACTTTCTTCTCCTTGCTTTTCTAGCCTTGTATTGTGTTAATTTGCCTTTTTCTTTCTTGAATGTGCAGAATAACAGGAAATTGGTTCATTTGCCTTGGAGCACAGCAATGGACGAGCCTTGGCCTTACCCCTGTCGAGAGGCAACACACGGAGGAAGAGGCCAGTGGGGTCAGACTGACTGTCTGTGCCAGCCACGGCTGCTCTGTGGGACAGGAAGGAAAGTAAGAACTGTGCCTCCAAGGTACAACTGCTTTACACTGTGCTGAGAACATCACAGTTTGTATAACACCACTTCTGTGCCCAAGGCTGTGTTAGGGAGACATGCAGTGTGCTTGTATCCACGCTCATTTGACTTTGCTCCCTGTGTTGGACTGCACTGAAGACTGAACTCAGAGTGCCACTGCCCTCTTACAGAGGGGGAGCTCAGCCCAAGCCTGCTGTGCTCAGCAGGGAGGGAAAGCAGCAGGAGCAGTGTGGGGCAGTGCTCTGGGGGAGCTGGCACAAGCCTGGTACTTTACACACTCGAGGGATGACAGTGTGGATTACACACCGAAATCATCCCACTGATCTGCCTAGGAACAGATGGTGCTCTCAGAATCCTTCTTTCTAGCAGCACTGAGCCCGCTGATTTAGTGCTGTTCCCCAGCTCCAAGGGAAGCAAAGTGATTCCCTTGCAGTTGTGCATCCCACTTGGCTCCATGAAGGCAGCTGGGAATGACAGCCAGCTTGATGTGGTAATAACCTGGCATTTTCACTATAGGGAAAACACAGCTCTAAAATCACCTAGTCATTTTTGTGAAACAGCATGTTCAGGATTAATTACTCCTGGAAGCTGTCGCAGCTGAAAGTGGAGCTATTTAAAGACTTACAGGTGCAGTGACTCAGGGTCATCCACGAAAATCATTGCCTGTTGACAAGAAATTTAACAGTTTGGTTTAGTTTTTAGGAAAGCAAGCACAATTGGATATGTTGAAATCTTAATGGTGCTTTTCCTCACTATTTGATACAGCTAGGAAAAAAAACCCAAACAATAAAACTCCCTCACTGCAAGCTTTAATTATTTTAGGAAGTCAGCAGAAATGTCTTGAGACAACATTTGGAAAAAAGCTTCAGTTGATCAAAACCAAATTCGTCCCTCTGTGTATGCACAAATGCTTGATTTGCATTCATTTAATATTTTCAACTAGCTGTATTTGGAAAAATCAGTATCACAAGCTTCCTTGCTGGCAAAGGATGTCATCAGAACAGGAGGAGGACAGGGAATCAGAGGAAGTACTGCAGTGATGTGAAATGAAAGAGATGATACAGCAAGTTAAGGAAGATGCCTCCAATGGAGGAATGGAAGGCAAAGTCTTCCTCGTCTCCCTGCTTTGCTGTAGGACAGTTTTCCATACTGCAAGTACATGGGTTCACTTCCATACTGCCCTCTGGAGTGAGCCCCAGTTAGTCCTAGAGGAAAATATAAACCTGTTTTTAAAGGGAGTTTGTTGTAAGCTCTACCCAGAAAATATGGATGTATCCAACACTACCGTGGTTCTTCCATCCAGGACAGTTCTTTGCTACCATACCAGGTAGTTGCTCACTGTTTAGTGTCCCCATGTGCTATCCTGAGTGTGCTCCCTGTACCACGCTGTGAACACACCACTGGTTTGAAACAAAAACAAAAAGGAAAAGGAAGTTTCAGGGCTGTAAGGGCCTTAGAGAGCACAAAGGCCAAGTTCTGTGCAGTGTGGCTGTGGGCAACCTTTGCTAACTGGTGCTAGTGCTGGGCCATCCAGCTGTGAGGCCACATCTGCTGCTGGGTCAGCTCTAAGGACACGACACACGTCCTCAGAGTACACAGGAGCTTATTTAAATTGCCAAACACACCTCCCTTGACCTGGAGCTCCAAGCTGCCTGTCTTTCTAATAAGAAGGGAGTTCTTTAAAAGAGCCCCTAAATGCTTAAAAGTGCTTTAAAAGAGTTTTTATAACTTCAAAAGACTTGTATGTTCTGGCATATGGAGAAAGTCACACTGTTCTTCTGGGTTTATAATTACAATAATTGGTATCTTTTTTTATGTGACTTTTTGTTCAAGTCATCTTTGAGATTACTGCTTCATCCAGTCATTTGTCACAGCCAGCTCTTTACTGAGGCACAACTAGCCTACTCTTCAGCACTAAGGAAAACTTTATTTGGAAATTATATTTAACAAAAGAAAAGTAGCCTTCAGCTGAAGATAGAAATGCTTGTCAAATTACTCCATTGAAAGTTTTCCGTGGTATGTCAATCAGTAACTTCTCATTATTTAAGCAATTCCCCAGAAGGTAAGAGATTTTTAAAGTTGCACAGTGTCAGCACTGTCTATAGAATCAGTAGTTAGTTGAACAGCTTTTGTATAAAACAAAAATCCCTGCTGCCCACTGCTGGGATCTGCAGTCATTAGAGCTGGATGAAAATTAGTTAGCAAAGTTTGGTATCTCTATGTATTTGAAATCAAGAAGAACTTTTTGAAAGGTTTCCCTAAAGACAGAAAATACGAAAGAAATTATCTGGAAACATTTTCAGGACTTTAAATATGAAGCACTTTGTCACAAGGCAGGAAATTCTGTTCATGTTGATGGAATGTTAAAATGCTTGTTTAAAAATGTTTCCTAAGTACAAGAACGTTTCTTTCATAGATTTGACTATCAGGATACCTCACTGCAGAATGTAGACTTGCACTTTTTAGTGTCATTCAAAACCAGAAATTTATTCGAAACATACACATATGGAGCCTGTTACCAGAAATAAGCAGTTCAGAGGGGAGAGTGCAAAGGGCTGTGTTCCTGTATTGCACCCTTTGCTGGTGCTAAGAGTTCTAGGATGTATTTCTTAGAGGCTTCTGAGACAAGTTTTGAGCTCTGGAGATTTTATGCAATTATTTTGGGTTCAACAGTGCAGAAGTATCGATTACCACACAGAGTCATCCATCAGCTGCAAGGAAAATGTTGGCCATTGTTTAACACTTGATTTTTTTTTTCCATGCAGTTGCTGAATGCTTTCTTTGGCAAAACTGAAAGGCAGCCCCTTCAGAAATAGCTACCTTGAGTGTTGGAGGTTTATGTCTGTAACAAGATAGTGAAATAGATTCTATTGCCTCTCTCACTGTAGAATTATGAAAATAGAGATACAATTTTCTATTTCTAAATCTTGAGGTCACCACTTGTGTTTTTAGTTTGTACAGGGCCAAAGTCTGAAGGTTGAATAGTTATTTATAAAAATAAATATAGTTATTCATAAAAATAAATATAGTTATTTATAAAAATAAAAATAACAATTAAGATGAAAAGGCAGAAGTTAGGATCCTGGAATTCTGTGATTTATGGGCTGGGAAGGCACAGAAACAGACCCTGAGTGCTCCTTATTAGGTAATAACAATTGCAAGCACGTGTACCTGGAGTTGTGTGATTTTTTCTGTTCTATTAACTGTGTTATCTGACTTAATCTGAAAAGGTCTCTTTCAGTAAGAAGTAACCTGAAAGCAAATTCAAGGTAAAAAGTGTTTTCTACCAACTAATACAGATTACTACTGTAGTAGTACTACTGCTACTACATGTTTTAGGCTAAAACATTAATGCAGCCACTGAATGTACTTTGTACAAACACGAGACCTTTTTTTCTATTCTGCAATTTTTGCTTCCGTTATGGAAAGCATTAGGAAAAAACCATTTAATACTAAAAATATAGTGACTCCCTTGAGCTGGTATGGGATTGGCAGTGGGAATGAGGTACCATTTCATTTGAAATTCGGGTTGTGACTGAGTACAGTCCCTTCTTTGAGCCATACCAGCCATCCTCAGCCCCCAAGATAATAATGTTGAGTGTTACTTGTAAATTTTATCAACCTGTGGTTTTGCAAATAAAACCGAACCTCCATATACTGGTTTGAGTTAGATTTATAATGTAAAAGAAATTGCCACTTGCAGTGGATTTCTCTTGTAGAAATTTCAAACGTGGCTCTCCTAAAACACTAAATGCCCCCCTTCATTCTGACACATAACACGTCTTTGCAAAGCAAAACCAGAATTATAACAGCAGTTTTTACTGATCCAGCTTGTTGTACCACTGCAGAGAATAAAACAAGGTTCATGTTAAACAGGCAGAGAGGGAGGAAAAGGTCAAGATTTTCCACAAAACAACTTTGCATGAGGTAACCCCCACAAAACAGAACAAAGAATGTGGGGCATAACCAGAGATCAGTGTTTTCTATTAACTGTTTGTAGCAGTTCCAGGTACCACAGTTGTGCTTATTAGAGAGAAACCCCAGCAGAGCACGACAGAGTGTTTGGAATTCCTCCTGCTGCTGTTTGCACTGTTTTGTCGGGGGGCTTTGTCAGCTATTGCTCTGCTGGGTTTTCCTCAAGCTCTTTAAAGATCCCTCTTCAAAGTTACATGGTTCTTAAAGTCATAGTAAAACAAAGACCTCATATCACAGTTTAATATTTCAATTAAACTACAGAGTAATAATTTGCATTAATTGTGGCTTATTAATTTCAAACGACAACATCTTGTTTTGTTGTACTTAAAGATTTTATTAGTAACAGACCCTTTTAGTTAGTGTTTGTTGCCCCAAGAGCTTTAGAGGAACTGATTTTCTGTCAGAAAAGATTGGAATCAATTGCATTCCTCCCTTCCAGATAGTGCTAAAACATTTATTTAAAGGTTTATATGCTCACCCTGCCTTATCTGTATTCCAAGTCACTTGTCCAATGAAATAAAATTCATTCATGCCTTCCTTCACTGTGTTATTGACAAAGTGTAAGCTTTATCTGGCTGGAAGCCAGAATTCTGTCTTTTGGGAATACCTCTCTCTAAACTTGTCTGAAAGAATTATTTTATTGCATTTTTCATGCCAGTTCAAGTGTGTTTGAATGGTAAATCCTAGAAGCTGGGCTGTCTGTGATCATATCAGCCTTTTGAATTAGCAGCATGCACAGCATGATACAAGTATGAGATTGAAAGGAAGGAGTATGTGTGCTACAAAATTTTTTAATTAAGGATTTTTTTTTTCATATATTAAACTGCAAGTCACTACTTGATTCTGCAAATCAGAAACTAGGTCAAGTCAGTTTTCTAAATGCCTGGCATTATGCTGATAGGAAGTTTGCTCAACTTTATGTTCTTTAGCCCATTTTCTATGTAAAAGCAGTATCTGGAAAACAAGCGCTGAAAACTTGTTGTCCGTGTTTCATTTGGGGAAAAGGAGCATCTGCAGCTGCTGTGTCCAGCCAGTGCTGCAGGAGCCATAACCAGCTGACTGTTGGAGACAGAATACAGAAAAGCTGCTGTGATTCAGGTGGTTTCTTTTATATAAAAGATGGAGTAGGTCATTGCTGAATTAAATACTCAACAAACCAGAGCAACCTGGCCTGGCAGCTGCAGTACTGCTGGAGGAGTCCAGAAGTGAGATATGTACATGATCTAATTGTCATTTCTCTTCCCTTCTGTGTTGGGACAGAGCTCTTGTAAAGTCAAAAAGAGGGAGAGGTAAAAGTAGAATTTAACAGTGCTGTGCTGGTTGGAGACTAGAACATGGGAGAAGGAAGCAATAAGGTTACCCTTTCCTTCTGTCACTCAGCAGATTCACAGAGCTGACCCTGGAGAGAACAATGTACAGAGAGGCACCAGAGTATTACAGCACTTAATTCCACTGTCTCCACCACAAACTAATTAAAAACCCTCTGATCCTCCAAACCCCTTCCTCTCTGTTTTCATTTCCTCTCCAAGCAGGAATTCAGTTTAAATTTGGCATCCTTTGGGGACTCTGCAATGAATAAGACTATTTGAGTTGTTCTAGAGCTTTCCTAGGCTTTCCTCAGGGAAACTATCCAAGCATTTTGAAACACCCATGAACTGAAAACTAAAAGCTGAAAATATCTGATTTTTTTAAGTTCTCACAACTAAGGGCAGAGAGGAGGCCTGGATAGAGGAATTAAAATTAATCCCATTTCTCATTGAGAAGCTGCTGTACCTCTAGTGATGCTCCTGACATGAGCCACCTTGGAGGACCCCAGTTACTGGAGGAGGTTCTTCCAGCAGCTCCCCCCAATTCTGGGGTTCCCCTTGCAGCCCTGTGCAAAGGGACAGGGCTTGGTGCTGCACAGGGGGAGCTCTCAGGTGTGCAGGTGAGGTAAGGAAAAGAGGTTGGTTTTCTGTATGTTTTAACTTTTTTTGGCCAGCCTGAAGTGGTCAAATTGAAGTAGCCTTCAATTTGGCAGGTTTGGGCCTAAAGATAAATGTTCACATCTATGATAAGCCTTTCTTATTGGGGTAGTGCTGTTAATTAAGGTATTAATTAGGCTGCAGTGTCTAATCTTCAGCTTTTGTGTGTCCGTGGCTCATCTGCCTGTGACCAGCTGTGTCTGAACTGCTCTCCAAGCCTGTGGCCACCAAATGGACGCTCGTGTAGCCACCAGGAAAACCTTCCATTTCAGGACAACAATCCTTCTTCATTTGCCAGAGAACATGAATAGCACTGCAGGCTTTCCAGATAGTCCTGAAAGCAACCCCAGAAGAAATACCTGTGGATTTTGTGCTGATTCACTTCTGAGGTCATAAAGAAAGTTGAGGTTGTGACCACCTTTACTTTCTTTGTTATCAGATGAAATGATAATCAATGGGTCACAAAGTTGGGTAGGCCTATGCTAAGCAGCAATTACCTTCCAGATGCTGGTTCAGGCAAGGAAGCTTTCCAGCTATTGTGATAGTTATAGGTTAGTCAGTCTACTACAATTCTGAATCATGCTGGGCTTAAAAAAACACCACACTCTGAAACTCAAGCTACAGCACAGAATAAAGCCTTCATTTGTTTAACCCTATGTCAAATGCAAGCCAGTGCTGTAACACAGAAAGCAGACCTCAAGTAGGCATTTGAAGATATTTTACCTTGTTTTCCTCCTTTCAGACAAAGACGCTATTTTTAGAAATGCTTTTACTTAGTCATAGAAATTATCTGAGAGCTGGGGAAATCAATCACAACTCTAACACTCAAGGCTCCTAATTTTGAGCTTGTCTTTGAAAGGTATGTGCTCTCCTCCCTTGGTCAGGCCATTTTTATAACATAGGCCCATGAGAATTCATCACCTTGAAACACAAGCTGGGGAAGTCAGCCACCTCCAGGGCCTTTCACTGGGAATTTTTCCAGGAAAGCTTTCCAGACTTCGTAAAGACAAATGTGAAATCAGGGCTCATCAGGCCCCATTGGGAACAACCCTCATGCTCAACTACATGCAAAATCACCAACTCAAAACAGGATTAACTCATGTCTGTGTATTGCTTTTGTCAGTTCTCATATTGGACAGTTCCTCCATTCCTCCTGGAGCTCACAGGGAGCTGTAGCATAAATACTTGGCTAATGAATTGGCTTCTGTCTCAATAAGAAATCTTTTGCTTTGGTATCTGTAAACCACCTAATGTAGTCACTGGGCACCCTTGGCCCAGCCCTAACCCAAGTGCTTCACATTAGTAGCCATAAAATATGTTTCTCATACCATGTGGGAAATGAAACATTTCACACCATCCCTGCCCTTGGAGCAGACACCTGAGAGGAGCACACAATGCTCCTCCAGCACTCTGGGCTGTCAGGGTTACTTAGTGATACTGGGAGGGCTCCCCCTGCTCCTGCCCCCTGTGCAGCATCCCCCAGATGAAGTGTTGTGTGCTCAGGGCACAGTGTTCCCTCCTGCTTGCCCAAGGGCAGTTGTTGGCTCAGCCCCTGTGATCTGCCTACAGCAGGAAATGTAATCTCAATGGGAGAATGGGAGTTCCTAACAGAAATCATGAACTCATTCACAAGCCAGACATGCCCCAGGAGTTAGTTTTCCAGTGACCTCGTTTGCCCTCTGTTGTTACACACGTGTCCCAGTGGCACTATCTCACAGGAAAAAAAAATAGATTCAGATATGACTAATTGAAGACAAAATGTTGCTTTCAGCTGCCGTTTGGCAGCTTTCACCCTTGTGGTGGGGAGGCGGTTTTAAGAGGTAGAAAGCAAATATTTGGATTCTGAAAACACTCTTACTGCACCTTTTTTGTGTGTTTATGTTTAAATAAACTACCAGCTGAATGGATGATTAATTCCAGAGATGTGGATACATAGAATGTAAAAAGGTCATTTTGTGTTCAAGCCAACTTGCTAATGCAAAGCTGATACTCTGCTGATGGGCCAAAGTCATTTTCCTATGATTATGAAGAGAGTCATTCTCCATTATGTGGAGCGACCTCTTGGTATTGGTTCTTTTAAGGGAGGAAAAAGAAAGGTGAACTCTTGTGAATTCTGAAATATAATGATATTATTTATACAACCATTTTCGTCGTGTCTAAGAATAAGCTGACAACAGAAAGAGAGAAAAAAATTTTTTAAAAAAGTAAAATTCTATCAAATAGGTGCAAACATGCCCTGAGTCAGAAGTTTCCTGTCCTTATTCATGTGCAGGGAGCACCGATACAGTCCCTGCTTTATCCCAGACTTCAGAGCTGTGCACAATAAGTCATGGGAGAACATGAGTGCTCTGAACTCTCCAAATGCCAGGCGCTGTGGTCAGAGATTGAGGCCGATTATTTGGCCTTCAAACCAATTCCTTCACCCTTGTACCAGGCCAGAAGGAATCCCACACATTCCTCAGGCTTTACAGACAGGGCTGGGTTTCTGTGGTCTCGTGACCCTCTTCAGAACAAGTGGTCTTACACCAGCCCCAGCTTTTAAGGTTTCTTAATTTAGTTCACAACCTGATTTTCAGATATGCTTATTACAGAAAATGCTCACTGAGAAATGAACACTGAGGTGGTTTGAATTCTACATTACGTGGGGGAAACTTGTATTTTGACAGCAACTTCACTTGTGCAGATGTGCCACACTCTTGTATGTAAAGCAGACTATGGAGTATGGTAAAACAGCCCTTCCCATTTCAGTGGTCTCAGACGAGATGACTCTAGACACATCTGAGGGACTGGAAATAGTAAAACTAAACACCCCACAGATATGATCTTTGGCACCCAGGAGGAAATCAGCTGCTCCTGCATTCCTACAGACTCCCGAGGCATCAGATGTGTGCAAAAATAGCTTTCACAGGAAAAGCAAAAGCCTCTCCAACTTATTTTTCTTAGCATTTCACAGACATACCTAACCTCTTAGCAGAGCTGACCCTCTATGCTTCAACCATTCTATGGTTTTTAGTGAGGTGATAGTGTTTTTCTAATTTACAGACATTAAAGTGCTTTCTTCTTGTAGTTCTTCTAGTGTTAACTGTAGTTTTGTTTTCTGATGATTTTCTTGTCCTTGTTTTCAGCTAGGGGAAAAAGCACTCGGGAAATCTCCTAAACTCAGGCAAAATTTACTATTACAAGGGACTACAAGCTAAGGTTTTCAAAGTATTGACTTTTTAGCTCAGTTTCATGAAGGACAGTTGATGTGGCAAGAGACAGTGGGACCAAGGAAAAAGAAAATTCCTCAGATCACCTGGAGCTTCTTTTCCCTACTCCTGCCACAAACTCTATGAAGTAAGTTCTTCTTAAGAAATATATAGCTTCTGACCTCAACTACTTAACAATTACTTAACAAAAAAAATGTCAGTTTTTGAGAACAAGTTATTCTGAAAATAGACCTACATCCTGAATAGTGTGTCACATCTCATTGAATCTCGTCAGTGTTGCTAATAGTGACTTCTTGTAACATACTAATTGGTAAATATGTAGTGCAGTTGATCTACATCAGAAAATTTCTACATTGATGTTCTTTACTTATTTTTTCTCCCAGTAAAAACAACAAAAAAGTAAGTTTTCCAAATTGCAAACGATCTTAGGGAGGATTTCTGCACTGAAAAATAAGCAGTCTCCCAGCCCTAATCTTCCTTAATATTACCAAAAGAAGAGCTGTCCAGAAACTAGATTGCATATGTTGTTTCTACTTGTTTGTGATGGACTCCTCTGATGTCTGATAAAGACTAAGATCTGAATTTGAAAGACCTGATGCTGTGAAAATGCTGAGCCAACCTTGTCTAGCAACCTTTGATATATACAGAGGGCTGGTAATTGCCATTTCATTTCTAAATGTTGTAAATGACATAGCAAATTATTTCTTGATAGGATCTACTTTTAGATCTCACTGTAAAAGGCAGACAATTTCAGAGAATAAATCAATTTTCTTGCCCTGTACTTTTGGTTTACACCCCATCCCCCCCACAAATGCCTAATTACCTTAGATAAATGTGTGTGAACACGAGCCTTCCCCTTCATAATCCAGCTCCTGTGTTCCTGCTTTATACTGAGGTTAATAAGATCAGCCTGTTTACCATACCACTTAAAGTAATGCTTTTAATGCTCTATGCAACTTCATGGTCTTTTACTAGGAGTAAAAAAGGACATAGAATTAGAGAATGATCATCTTTGATGGGTCTGGGTTCAATAACAGAGACTTCTCTCTTATGAGTCTATGAACTGAAATGCCAGTAAACAGATTTGCAGAAATACTTGGTTTGTTTTCCAAGAGCATTAATTTTCATTTTTATCCTGTTTATCCTTCTGTGTAATAATTCCTCATTCCTGAATTGGAGAGAAGACTCATGCATTATCATTGAAAATGCCACGGAATTCAATTAAGAACTGGCTGCAGCATCCCTTCTTGGTTTGTGAATGATTCCAGTGAGAAAACAGGATGACTTTTTCCATCACAAAGCATGGTTGCTAATTTTAACAGAGTAGACAGCCTTAAGCTTTGCAAGCCCTCATTAAACAATAAACAAACATTAATAAAATGGCTCAAGGGGTAGTTTCATTCAGCCAGGAGTAAAGCTATCTCTTGGACATTTTAGGGACCAAGGATGTAAAACAATTCACATCTCAGGTGATGTAATTCCACGTCCACCAGACTCCAGCCTCTGGAAGCCCAAGTCACTCCTCCAGCCAGACCTAGACTGCCTGGCACTCGGTTGTCTGTGGGTCAAGTGATACCATTCTGCTGTCAGCACTTCAGCACCTCTTTACCTCAGAGGTACAGGTACCTGTCAGCTTGATGGAACAGCCTGTATATGGAAATAAATGTTGATTCTGGTCTTCTGACATTATTATTATTATTATTATTGTTATTATTATTATTATTAATAATATTTCAATTTAGTTTTCAGGATGACTGAAAGTTTCCAAGAAAAACTTTAATGTTTAGAAAACCTGAGATATCTTTGAGCACACTGGAAAATGCCCCACTTCCTTCAATAAGTATTTAATCAGCTTTTCCAGACTTCTACCAGCACAGTACATAGTCATGTTTTTAATTCTTTACTTCATCACACGAGGGAGTGAGGCACAGATTGAATGTTCTATTTAAAAATGCTTTGACATATTTTGTTGAAGCCAAGACAATTCTGTTGAAGTATTATCATGATTTACTTGAGGTAAATCAGCAAATAAATCATGTTGCCCCATAGGGCCACTCAGCTGAACGTGTGTTTTATATACACAGAACCCTATAGCAGCAGCAATTGGCACATTTCCTTCAAGTCAGCGAGAGATTACACAGTAAGACAGAGATACTTAGAGAGCTGCTGCTGCTGGTGTCTGAGCCCCTAGGCTTTTTTCAGGCAGCTCCAATCTGAATGGATCACTTCCATACCAAAGGAAACAACAACAACAAAATCTCTGGAGTGCAATGTGAAGTATTTTCCATTAATGGCAACATGAATGTTATTGCCAGGCTGTGTTATGCCGGATGATTGTATGCAGAAGAAGGTAATTTAACTCACCAGAATTTTGCTTTGCTTCCCCCTCCAGGTTAAAAGTCTGATCAGATGCTGGCTTTACATGCAAAATCATCGAGTGACTGCACAGCCCCTCTCAGAACACAGAGCTGCACTAGGCAGCAGCTGGAACAAGGCCTCACCACTGGGGAAGTGACTGATGGGGCTGTGGTTTCCTGCTGCTCTCTCCAGACCTCAGTTGGTGGGGGCAGGATTGTTAAGCCTTTCTGCTTTGCTCTGAACTGCTATCAATAGAACAGTAAATCTAAATAATGAGGTGCATACTGCTTCCTTCAGTATGTGCTGCAGAGGACAAGCAGGGAACAGAACCAAAAGGAAAAGTAAGCACAGCTGGAGGCTGTTGTGCCATGGCACTGACTCCTGATGTGTGTGCAGGTATTTACCTCGTGCTGGTGTTGCACATGCTGCAGTTGTTCCTGCCTTGTGCTGTAAGTGAGGCTGTTCATCCACACCGGTGTGTTCTTTGCACCAGTGACCCCACTACAGAGCTCAGCACTCACTCTGACAAGCTACAGAAAAGGGAGGTTGTATCTTGAAGTTGGAGTAGCAGTTCATCAAACTTTTCCCTGAATTTCCTCCTCTCCTGCCTTCTGCTCCCCTAAGGAAGGTGACAAGGGGCTTGCAGCAGGGCTGCTTTTCCCCGTGCTGGCCTCAATGGGGAGCCCAGCCCACTAGGACCCTTGGCCAAAAAGAGCCTGATGGAAGAGCCTCTGAAGGGGAATACTTCTCATGGCTGCCCCCAAACAAACCCTACCTGCTCTGGTTTGAGATTGCTCATGTTAAACAGGGCTTGGTCCAAGAGCTACAAGTTTTCCCTGATCACTGGCACTGGTAACAAACCTGAGAGCTGCCAGCTTTCCACTGCCAGCCAAGGGTGAGGAGACAGGGATTACACCAAGGCTGATGCTATTTCTTGTGTTTTGGCCTACACCTCAGACAAACTATTGCTTTGCTCATCTGCTGCAAACACTTAACCCCCTGAAGTTGGGTTTCTGGAAGAAGAAACCTCAGAAAGAGGGCGAATGCCTACGGAAACAGGATGAGAGATGAAATTCCTACTGTCTGTAGGAATGATTGGAGTTATGTATGAGGAGTTATGTATGATGCTTTATCTGAACTTCTCTTTAACTGGCATGTGGTGAATACATTGGACACATTCAAACACCCAGGTTTGAAAGCATTTTTAAGAGCAGGTGTAAATATTCATAAGAAAGGGATAGGTCAAGCCACTTGCCAGCTTTGTTACTTCAGTGTATTAGAATTCAAGTGTCCTTCTTTCCCCAAGTATTGAGCTAGAAATTCATGGCTACTATCAGAAGTGATCCAAGTCCTTCATATTCCAGGCAGGAATAGATGAACAAAAGTGCTTTCATCTGTGAGCAGTTGAAGGCTAAGAGCAACACACACACTCTTCCTCTCCTGGTCAGGATCCTCTGCTGAGAATTCAAAGGCCACTTTTCAAGGCTTTCCT
This sequence comes from Neopelma chrysocephalum, assembly GCF_003984885.1. NCBI lineage: Eukaryota > Metazoa > Chordata > Aves > Passeriformes > Pipridae > Neopelma > Neopelma chrysocephalum. The sequence continues at coordinate 428,462 of NW_020897961.1, forward strand.
CTCATGTGGGTGTATCTAAAGCATGATTTTGTGAGGTTTTGAAGTGGTTAATCTCCCTCTATTGAATCTGATAAAATTTCTCTGATAGAAAGCTGGTTTTTGATTTACACTCAACTCCTGTCTGCATTATCAAAAATATCCCTGATGGTTCCTCCACGCTCCTGAAGTCTTTCAGTGAGATTCAGTGACTCTCACCAGTTACTGGCAAGTTCCCAGGTTCCCCCCCAAAGCTGACATGATGACCACACTTGATCTCACCACAATCAGTTTTAATATTTTCCAAAAAAAGGCTTTAGCTACTCGGTATTTCTTGGGAGTAATTCCTATGTGTAATCTGTGATACCTGGACTGAGTACATCTACTCTGATAAATGCTTCCTAAAAAAGACAGATTTCAGAATAATTCTATATCATATATTTGGATAACTGCTTCACAAGCTGTTTGAGAAGTTTTAATGACAAGCAAATGATTAAAAACAGCGAAAAAAAAAAGAAAGAACACGTGTCTAAGTGTTTTGGGGCTCTGGTTTGGAAGTAGAGCTGATTGCCAAAGCTACTGGATAACATAAATTCTCTTTCAATTTCTTTGCAATTTTGAAGCTAATACAACTTCAGCAAAAGTTCCTAATGTTATTTTTCCTCTCTTAACCTAATTAACAAACCGAAAATTTATGTAGTCCTAAACGGAATTACTTTCTCCTAAGCATTGCAGAGGGAGTTATTGCTCATGTACCTATTAAAGCCGGGGTATTGCTGCCAATGCTTCCCAGCAGCCACAGGGCCTCAATTCCCTCCACAGGAATAGTGCCCTGTCTGAGGCCACGCTCCCTTAGGATGCAAACCCAGGACAGTATCACCCTGCTCCATTATTAGTATTTTAAATGTTGAACTGGAGTTGTTAATTTTAGCATATTTATCTGCCGAGCATTTAGATAAACTTTGATATGGCTTAAATATGTTGTATTTTTAAAGAAGAATTAAAAAAAAAAAAGCAATCCCAAACCCCTTGGTTTTCATTTCATGGAAAGCTTTAAGAAATCTTTTGATTAAATTATTAAAAAAAAACAAAAGAAAATTGCTTAAAGTCTCTGAGAGGAATAATTTTTTCTTGAATATGATTTTTCAATTACGAATTTTTCAACAGAGTTGCATTAAAACCTGATTACTCATTAACAAGAACCTGCCATCACTTTTAGAGGGATATTCTATGGTATTACTAGTACTGTGCTAATAGCTTCACAAGCAGTTAGTTTCTCAAAAACAGATTTAATACACATACAAACAGAAAAATGTGTGTATTATTCTGTGGCTAAAATCTGTTTTATTGTGATATCACTTCCGAAATACTGAAGATATAAAATTGTTTATGGTCCAAAAGATAAACCAGCACAAGCTATGTTGGAATATAAGAAAGGATTTGAGAAAGTGCTAAAAGCATTATTACAGCTACGGAATGGACTCCTAAATCTTTAATGCAACTTGATCAATCCCCCCTGGAACCACGCTGTATTGCATTGATAAATAAACACCCAAAGTTGCTGTGCACAGTGTTTCCCGGCTATGACAGGCTGCTTTTGTGCTTTAACAGGGTTTGTGTTAAATTGCAAACTACAAACATTCCCATGAAAAGTTCTTGTTCCCAGCACACTGCACATCATCTGTCCCGTTGATCACAAAGCCCCCGGGGTGCAGCTCTGCCCCAGGCAGGCTCTCCATCCCCCAGGAAGCACCGCAGCTCGCAGCCAGGCTGGGAGGGGCAGCCCAGCAACTTCGTCCTCTCTGAGGGAAGGGACTGGTTTCCTGATCTCGAATTTGCCCGTGGCAATGGGATTAAGGTGATAATTCCTCCCTGGCCTTGTTTTTTTTGGACAGGAAGAAACAGTACAGAATAACCCTCCACTTTTATCTGCTCGACCATTACAGACAAAGCCTCCAGACACTGGCCTGTCTTTGCACGAATTAAAGGCATTCAGCTCCCTGGCTTATTGCTCAGGATTGTCGGCCAAACCTGGCAGATAATTTTGGGCTGTCCATTTGCAGTAGAATGGTTTAACCTTATGCTAGACCAGAGTTTCCCAGCTGATATTTTCAATGGAGTGCTCCCCAAAAGATCAGTTGTGGCAGAGATCTGCCCTGCATTGGCTACGGCTCAGTGATTTACAAAGCACAAAATTACACATCCTGCAGACTGGAGCCCCCAAAGTGCCCTTGTTGTCCCAACTCTGCACTGATGTCACATTCACCTTCCTCCCTGCTCAAGAAGACTGGAAAGATCTGACAGAGAAAACACAGCTTGAACAAAGTATTCTGATGGCTTGTAAAAAGCTCATACTATGCGCTCCCAAGTAAAATATAATCTGTGACTTAAACTCTAAGCGCTGCTGCTGATGACGACTTAAAAAAAAAAAGGAAAGAATGTAGATGACTGTACTCTGGAGAGCAGTGTGAAATGAAACCACACAAAGGTAATTTCAGAAATAAGGAAATTTCTTGAAAGAAATTATTGGAGAATCTTTAGAGTCCAAGACACATAAAAAGCATCTAGACTATAAATATTGAAAAAAATCTTTTGGTAGGAGAACAAAATATTTTAAGTGCTGCAGAAGAAAGAATGGAAATCTGTGCAGTATAATTATGCATTTTATAGTTCTGAATTAGTGACAGAAAGGTAAAAAGGGAAAATTAGTGTAGTTATCTTTTAAGGGCACTGATGACATGTTCTTTAAATGTTCTTCCATGAGTCAGGATACAATATTGAAATCAAGTAAGGTAAAACCATCTGTGGCTCACCATTGTGCAGAAAGTGTTTCAGTCTAGGGAATAGAACAACCGAGCCATCATTTTTTTCCAGAAGGAAAAACCCCATGGCTGTGTACGATATATGACTTAGTGTGGTGGTACCTCAGAGAAAAGGAGGTGAACAAGGGGAAAGGTCAGCAATTTTGAGAAAAACGTCTGTATAAGCTCTGAATGAACACAGCCTTCCTTCCATGGAGTGGCAACGATCTCAGCACAGTGGCAGCAAATAATTTGTCCCTGAATGGTTTAAGTTTCTTAGTCTGTAGCAGAAATACCATTTTAAAATGTCCAGTCTCCACCCCTGAAATGTCTCCAGGCTGTTCTGCTGGCCAGAGTACGAGGACAGCTTGGAGAGAGAAATGAAAGAACCATCAATGGCTTAGTGCATGAGGACCAGTTGAGATTGAGGCTCTGCTGTCTGAGGATCCAGATGTGTGTGTAGTAACTACTGTTTACATGGAAAGGATCATTATCTGTGTTTTGCAGAGGAATCAAAAGCTTTGCTGTAAGTCTCAGATCAACTTGTGGCATAACCAGAAACTCAGTATGAAGGCCTGAAAGTTGAACTTCAATTGCCTAAAACCCAGAGACATCCAAAACAGGCCCGTGGATGTGACACAGGACTTGTGACAGAGCTGTGCTGCTCTGAAGTGGCAGCTGGAGGAATGTCCAGAGCGACATTTGTGAGCTGAATCCCAGTCTTGCACTGGGGCCTTTTATTTTTCCCTCCAGAGATGGACAGCAATGGGAAGATACTTTCAGAACTGACTTCATGCACTGACATGCATCTCTGTTCCTGTAGAACTAATACAGTGGTTCTGCACCTCCACTGACCACAGCAGGGATCTGCAGGAATTTAGACAGTTTCTATTTCAATACTTTGAGCCACTTCTGAGCACACAGGAGAGAAGACAGAAGAAATGAGCAGCCATTTAATGCATGTTAATACTTGCTAACTCCACCCATGTAGCTACTCTTAAGGCTATAGTATAAAGTGGACTCCAACAATAACACTGAATCTTTCCTTTCCACTGCATGCCATGGAAAGTAAAGTTTGCAAGAGTTTTTAATCAGAAGCCATGCAAAAATGCATTGCTGCTGTCTCATGACAAACTTAGAGGGATACTTTCTTAAGGAAATGAAATAGGAATAAATCTTTTTGCCCCACTGCCAAAAGGAAAACCTATACTGTTTCCTGTATGAGTGTGTCATGGTTTAAGCTCAGCTGGAAGTTAAGCCCCATGCAGTTACTCTCTTCCCCCCACCTCATCCTGTGAGAGAGATACAAAAGGCAGAGATTAAGGGTTGAGATAAAAATTTACTGGAAACAACAATGAGATAAGAAAACAAACAGTAACAGCAACATAATTTAAAGAGTGTGGTGTTGCTGAAGCTGAGGTCACTTCTGTTGATGTCTGTTGAGAATCACTGTTACGTAACTTATACCCCAGCACAGAGAAATGTCAGAGAGCAGCAGTAAAAATACAACTTGGAAAGATTTGTCATCACAGATGGTCTAAATTACACCACATAGCACAGACTGTGTTTTCTCCTGCAGCATTTTGCAGGTTGCATATGCAAGAAATCCTGTGTTCCCTGCTATAGAACTAGGAAGTGGATCCTGAAATAATTTCTTAGTGTAAAGTCAACAAATATAAAACTAGTTGCATTGGGTTTGCGTGGCCAGGTTTTGGGAGCTGGGGGGGTGCATCGGTGGCTTCTGTGAGAAGCTGCCAGAAGCTTCTGCCATGTCCAGCAGAGCCAATTCCAGCCGGCTCCAGGATGGACCCACTGCCAGCCAAGGCCAAGCCCAGCAGAAATGACAGTAACACCTCTGGAATAACATATTTAAGAAGGAAAAAAAAAAAGTTGTTGTACAGATGAAAACTGCAACCAGAGAAGAGTGGAATGAGAACATGTGAACAGCTCTGCAGACACCAAGGTCAGTGCAGAAGGAGGGGCAGGAGGTGCTCCAAGTGCTGGAGCTGAGATTCCCCTGCAGCCCCTGGTGCAGCCCCTGGTGAAGCAGCTGTGCCCTGAGCCCATGGAGGGCCATGGGGGTGCAGAGACCCCCCTGCAGCCTGGGGAGGAGCCCACACTGGAGCAGGTGGATACCCAGAGGAGGCAGTGACCCCATGGGAGGCCCCTGTTGCTGTGGGATGGACTCATGCTGGAGAAGTTCATGAAGGACTGTTTCCTGTGGGAGGGACAGCATGGGAAGCAGGGAAAGGTCTCCCCTCTCTGAGCAGCTGGAACAACCTGTGATGAACTGACTGTAAACCCCATTCCTGTCTCCCTGCACCACTGGGTGGGGAAGAGGTAGAACTTGGGAAGGAAGGAGCGAGGGGGAAGGTGTTTTTAAGTTTTACTTCTCATTCTCCTGATCTGATTCTTTTAGTAATACATTTAATTAATATCCCACTTTGAATCTGTTTTGCCTGTGACCAGTGAGTGATGTGCCTCAATGAGATTTAACCTTGGGGGAAAAATAATCTGTGGTGTAAATCGTATGTTGCAGGAAGTGAAGTAGCAGGACAATGAAGAGTGAATTTTATGAGGAACAAGAGGAGTGTGACAAGGACCCAGGACAGGCTGGTGTTGGTGCCCAATGACTGATTGTGTTGATTCTCCTATCCTACCTACTGATTTAGGTTAGATACATTCACCTGAGGCTTTGTTTTGATAAAATGAGCCTGCATGGCAGCTGCAGAAAGTGTCACATAATCAGTGAAGTCCAGAGAATTACAAGGCTTTTTTGAGGACCCCACGCATATTGAAAAGTACCTTGCAAAATCTGGGACACCCTTCATATTCTTCCACAGACTTGTTCTGTTTTCCTCATGGACTTTCTTCTGCTCCCATATCACCTTCAGGGTTCATGTTTACCTTCTCTACATTGATTTATCCATGATGGAGTAAGGCTGCCTTCAGCAGATTATCTCCCTCCTCTTCCTCAGCTGACTCCTTACTATGTTCACATACTGACTCCTTATTATGTTCACATACTAATGTGATGCCTTGTGTCCACTTTGATTGTCTGCTGGTCAGAAGTAGTTTTGTCCACAAGTGTGTGAATGTAATAGCTCTCACCATCTTTAAAATAGGCCTTAGAAAACAAAGAATTTACTAGCACCTTTCCAGAAGCCCATGGAAATTCCTTCGACTTTTCTTTGTGTAGCTCCTCCTGGAAAGTGGGGAAGGGGAGAAGTTAGAGCCAGTCCATAGTCTACAATAAAAATTAACTTTAACAGGAAAAACAATGTTGCTTACAAACCAAAGAAGCTGCACTGCATAGGAAATAGAGCATGAAAAGGATTTGTGCTGTGATGTCAAGATTAGAGGGAATAAGCAACATGAATTAGCAAGTGGAATGCAAATATTGTACATTCAAGGGTAACTTCGGTGTAATATCAGAGATGTGGGTGCATAAGGAATTGGAGAGTCTCTAAAACAATATTCAAACTGCTGCTCTCTGCAGATTGGAGCCTATGCACAGTGACTTAGGTGGCCCCAGCCTCCACTGATCTAGAGCTGATGCTTTCTCCTTACTCTTCCTTAGCAGTTTTTATTCCATGAAGAGACTTTTTTTTTTTTAATGCAGAGACATTACATTCAGTGACTTGCTTATGAGAACATGTGGAGGTGCCCGTGGCTTTGGACAGAGGCAGCACTAGCAAAGCAAAGCTGAAACACAGGTCCTCCAAAGGAGCAGTGGGGGGACGAGCAGCTTGTCCGTGGGGAGTGTGTCAGTGGGCACCAGCTGGGCCACTGTGTGTGCCAAGGGGGTCACTGACTGCAGGCAGCAGTCCCAGCCTGCTGCCCTTCCTTTTGCACCACCTTGGAGGATGAAAGAACAGGGCATCATTTAACAAGAGGTGAATATTTCTAATGCAGCATTATTTAGTTTCAAGGCTTCAATGCCTTCTTGCCCCTGATTGTGGAGCTCAGAGTTGTACGTGTAATGCTGCAATTACAGCGAAGTAACTACTTAAATACTTTACTGGGCCATGATATGCTAAAAGCTTTTTGTAGCTGGAAGGGTTAAACTAGGAAGCTCCTGACTGCAGACAAGAAAAATAAGTTTTCTTCTGTAAAAAATCATTTTTAAAGGCTTTACATGTCTTGTGGGCTTGGGGGAAGAAGTATTTCAAAATATGAGGAAATGTTAAGCAACTTCCCTTCAATTCTGCAAGAACAGAGAGTGTGTTTCTAAAGGAAAGGCTCTAGGTCTCAGCTTGTCTGTACTATTCATGTCCAGTGGTAAGTTCAAGGATGATTTTCATTACCTCCTTGTTAGCAAGCTCTCTGCTTGTCTGTGAACTCCAGACTTGAATAGAGAAATGACAGGTTTAGGACTCATGCCATATAATTCCTCCCTATTTTCCCTTAATTTACAGGTTTAATGCCACAGAAATTGTCTTCTGTCACCCTAATTACCCGCCCTTTCCCCTGCAAATGGTGTAGTTGTATTGCAGTGACTGCACTTGTCTCAACAGCTGCCTTCTGTATGCATTGCACTTCCCTACTTGACCCAAAAATCATCTCTTCACTTTATTTTTGGTGGCGTTTCATTGCTTTTCCTTAAGGAAATTAATCCCTCCCTTGTAGAAGAAAGCCAGCTTCTGTTTTCCACTTGAATACTTTTTTAGGCAGAGAGGGGAGGAGGAATGAAGTGGGTGATTTGGATTTTTAAATCAATAAACTCCCAAACTACAGTACTAGTGCAAAAGGACAAGTATGTAATTTTCTCAATAGCAAATATAGCTACATGTATCTAAACCCAAGACATTCATCAGCTCCTTTATGGGATAAGACAGGGCTCAGAAATGATTTTCTGTTTAAGTACGTAAGATCAAACATGTTTGTCATTTGAGCCTTCCCTTTATTCTATCTGATTTCAAGATCTTCAGACAGACTCTCTTTAGATGTCATTGCTTCAAGCTTCTGCTTTTATCACATTAACCACTCTTCATGAGCTTTTACACATCAAAATGTCTTTAGATACATTGTTGAAGAGAGAGTACTTGTGAAGACTTGGATAAAAAGTTAGAGATCTGTGCCTGAAACTTTATACAAACACACTTAGAGGAAATAAAAACATTGAAACCAAAATAAAACCCCAGACAAAAATCCCCAATTGTGTTTTTTCATACCACATTATGTTTTTTTAAGAAGGACGAGAAAAAATGTTTTACTTATGCTTGAATACAGCTTTGTTTGTGTGCAAAGCCCCAGACATTGTGAGCTCTCTCAGGCCTGGTAGATCCTTGCCTTTGCAGACCTTAATACTTTTGTGTTTCTGAACTCTCCCCTCCCTGCTGTCCCAAGCAGATGGTTACACCAAACTCTGTAATTAGGAAGACCTCCATTTCCTGATGGATTTCCCAGGCTGCTGCTCTGCCCTATCTCCAGGTACATGTGGATCCTGCTTCTATTTAGGATTTTTACAATAGAAAATTCTTCCCAGCTAGTAAAAAGGGCTGGAATTTGCTCTACATGGTTTTAACTGAGGACAGAACTAGGCTCTGCAGGATCCTTTGGTCATTTCCTCACCAGTTGCCATCGCTTGTGCTTCACCAATACCTTGCAGTTGACAGTATGAACACGGGACAGTAACAAGACGTGCATGGCATTGAAGCTCTCTCAACCCTCACACAAGCAGGTTTGGGCTCACCTCTGGCTGAGAGTTTGTTTGAACTTGGAAAGAGACTGGTTCCAGTGCACAGCAGCAGTGTGGGACACCAAGGGGAGCAGCACAGTGGCAGGATGTTTCCTTGGTAAGCATTTCATACCAGCAGTTTTCTTATCAGTTACAGACTCACTTGTTTCTGGGATAAGTCTGCTGCTTTTGCCACAACTGGTTTCAGTCTGACTGGAGTTCAAGGACAGTTAGAAATAAACTTCCAAAGCATTTCAGGACACGTTTGGGCACAGGTATGTAGATGGATTGATGATAAGACAGAGCCAGCTGGGCTGTGTTGATCTATGGTGGGAAACCGTAGTAATAGGATTTGCTAGAAGATAAAGGGGAGTTACCTCTCTTTCATCAGCACCCATGAGGTGTTGGAATCACTCTGAAACATACACCATGACACTGAGATACATAGGAAAAGGTCCAGTCACTATATTGTGCCACCAGGTCTAAGAATCAAACGCAGCCAGGCTGACGAAAGCATTCTCCTGGATTTCCCTCAGAATAACTGAAGCTTTTCTTGAAAAGTATCTAGTTTAGTTCCTTTAAAAAAAAAAGAAAATTAATAAAATAATACTCACACAAACCTGATCTTCTTCCAAGTTCTGCTGTGGAGCTGGTCACCCAGAAGAGGCCACTTGCAAGAGAGTGACTGGAATTTGTGAGTATACAGATAAGCACTACAGTGGAATGCAAGATGTTAAGCCATACCATTCCTTGTTAGTAAGGAAAGGGGCATCTCCTTCATCTTTAGCAGAGATTTTCCTCCCTATTCTGTGGGTCCCTGAACCCACTGCACTCAGCTGAGTCTGGCTGCACAGCCCAAGCTTCCCGCACTGCTTTCAGAACATGTTGCCTAGAGGAAGTATAGAGCAAAGGTGTTACTAATCACTGGGAGCAGTTTTCTCTCAGCCATTTCAAATATTCCATTGCAGAACGGCCCACAATGTCCCTCAGCTATTAGCAATCAAGTCCCAAAATTAACAGCTCACAATTCTAACCAGTTCTGAAACCCCTCCCAACTTCCCATCCCTCAGAAACAAGACTAAAACCACTATTTGCCAGAAAAGTAACAAAACCACCCTACACTCTCAAACTCATGCAGAGCGAAGATAATGAGCAGTACTGTTTCCAGCTTCATCATTGAAGTCTCTTAAATATATTTGCATAGAACAGAAAAATCTTGTATTTAAATATTACCATAAATATCCTAAATATTCCTTTGACACCCAAAGGAAAGACATTTTCTTGATATACTGCAGAAAATGTTTGAATTAAGGAGACCTAAATGGTAAATTCAGTTGTGTTCCATTTTCATGCCATATAGAGAAGACTTTAGGCTCAGAATGTCGTGTGTTTTCAACTTCTTTTCCCTGTTAATTTGGTAGGTTAATTATGTGGCATACATGAAGCACCTAGGACTGATGACAAATAGTTTAGTGTTTGACACCCACTGTGTCAGGACAGGGTAGGGAATAGGATTGTAGTTAGAAACAAAAAAAGACCATTCAGTGGCTTCAAAGATATGGGCACTTGTGAAAGTCACAGTAGCAAAGCATTCTTTTTGTGAACTGTTTTCCAGCAGGTTTTAAGACTTGATTTACCAGAACGAGGAATACTCACTCCAGGCTGTTAACTGTTTAAAAAGGGGTTGTTCCTGATAATCTGGTTCCTTGATTCCCGAAGTGGGGAGTGGGTGAGGTGCAGGTGTGCCACTGGGGCAGCAGCAAAGTCCTGCCCTGAGACAGGGTGAGCAGTGCAAGAGTGTGACTGTGCCCCTGCTGGGCATCACCAGTTCTCGGGTTTGTTTACAGCTGTAAAAAAATGTAATGCCAACTGACATCTGGGGAAAGCTTAGAACAGATCCCTGGAAATTTATCTGGAGGAAAGATCTGCATAAGTGAAGCAGGAGCTGTGGTAACACCAGCTGATCACTTATCTCAGTAGACCAGACCACTGCTAACAATGTGCACTGTGCTCCTACACTGGAGACAACTTCTTGGCTGTTAGATCACTTGCCAATTCTTGATAATTTTATTTCCCCAGATTTAAATGTCCTTAAATTCTGAATAGCCTGTCTTGCTGATCTGCAACCCCAGTTAGGTTTATCTCTAGCAAAAGATTACTTGTATGTATATATGTCTGTGCTGACTCAGAAAGTCCATCTTTGGGGTTTGCTGTGATTGCTCTGCCAGCAGAACCCCTGTTCTCCATCCTGCCTTTGCTGCAGGGCCAGCCACGGCAGGGAAACTTCTAAACTACCTGCCACTGGTGTGTGCATGTGGCACCAAGGTCACCCACCCGAGCAGTCCAGAACCATTTTCATTTATACCTTCTTATGAAGAGTCATATGCCAGCTAGGAAAGGGGAGGAGGGGAAGGAAAATGGAGAACAAATAATATGCAATAACACAAGACAGAATTGCTACCTTACAAAGGAGATATGTGACACCCAGCACACCAAAAGGTATTACTTCCTTAAATAAGGTTGGGCTTGAATATCATGCGCTGAATGTTGTGGAAGATTAAATCAGATCAAACGTGGATATATGAGATGGGAGATGAGACTGGGAAATTGCTTGCCAGACTGAACAAAGAGGAAGACATGAGTAAAGTTATTAGCTCAATTAAGGAGAAAGATGGTTTGATGAAAACCTACACTCACAGAAATAAATCAAGTATTTAGAATATTAAAAAAAAAAAAGTCTTAAATCTGTGGACAGCTTTTCTCTGACATCCTCTATGCCAGTGTAATCTAAAGGCTCTTGTGATTATGAATGGGTATCACAAAAAGTTATCTGCAAGAAATAAATTTAACAACATTTAGCAGCCTTTCAGTATTTTATGAAGAGTTACTCAATGGAATCTCACAGATGGGAAATTACTGTTATCCCTGCTTTTTATGGGCAGTAAGGGACAACACTCATGGCTGCACCTTTCCCTGTTCTAACCTGTCCCTCAGGTTCAGGGCAGTACATGGTTCTCCTGGTGTTTGTCCCCTCATGGGCCAGCTGCGAGGCCATGAACTCTGCTTTCAAGGCTGATTTCAATGCTGAAGCATTAAAGCAGCATTTTCAGTATCAGTGATCCCCAGTGCAAGATATTGGCTGATGTTTATGAAGCATTTGCTTACATCCCAGCCTGTTAACTTTTCATTAATTCAGAAACATAAAATATGTAACAATGGATCGCCTACGCTATAACTAAAAAAAAAACCCAAACAACTATCTTAAGCCCCAGAGACCCTTACTAATTGACCTGACATGCTAATTAAGCAGTTTTGATCAGAAAAAATTAACATAATCCAGCTAGACCAATTAGAGCACAGAAAAGAAAAAAAAAATAGAACATTGTAGAAGCTGTAATTTGAAGAGCATCATTTGCAGTATGAAATACCAGCTGATTCAGCAAAACATGTAGGAGTTCAGGAAACAAGTTATAACCCACGGCACAAGGAAATAGAAGATAAACTGAAAAGTCATGATAAGACATTGTCTTCATGGCAGACACGCAGAAGACTTTTAAAACTTATTATCACCTCTAGAAGAGGTGGGGAGTAGACAGAGTTGTCTATCTAGTGCACTGAGAGAATGATCTAAATGCTTGTTCCACACCAGAGTCATGGTGGATAGGTGAGAAAAACAGCCTGTGGGAAGCCTGCATTGGAAATTTACCCTTAAGAGACACTGTTAGCAATTATTATTTGTTGTTTCCACTGCAGAAGATTGGAAATCTTAAATCTAACTATCCTAAACACAGAGGAAGAGAGAAGAGAACTCCACTACCAGACAGAACAGTGAGTGATATGGTTACACAGACAGGACAAGGTCCCCCACATGCTTGAATTAAACAATCTCAGTATCTCTCCTGACTAGTTTTCATTCCTGTTTGCAGATACAAGGTGGCATGTCCTGTCCCAGGCACACCATCCCCAGGTTCACATTCCAGACAGTCCACAACAAACTGATGATGCTGCATAATGTGCCAACATGGCTCTTCCCCAGAGACACACCCTGCCACAGGGTGGGCCATGTGGGAGGACACAGGAGCACTTGGATATATTAGCAGGAAGAATATCAAGCTGCTGTGACAATGCATTGTACAGATTTTATTTTTTTTTCTGGCAGAAAGTTGTCTTGAGGATTTGACCTGGTGCACAGAGAGGCTGAAATTTTCAGAACAAACATTTTTGTCTTTAGATCTCAGGTAATTTGACTCCAGGGAGAACTTTTAGTAAAAGACTGTATGAAAACCTTTATGGTTGGAAGCTGCCTGCCAGGGAATATCACATTTATAACTGTCTATTTAGGAATTAACTACTGTTGAGAAGGTTGGAGGTTTTGTGAATTTGTTTGTCCCACTCATACCTGTTTTCACAAACAGGTGTGTTCCTGTGTGTCTAACACAGGAAGGTGTCAGATCCTGCAGGAAACTAGCTGCAAGTCTCAGCATCTCAAGGTGCTGTCTTGGAACTTCGTCTTCTCTTAGGCACCAGAAAAGAACTCCTTATGAGCAAAATAAACTGCCTGAAAGTCCCAAACTGATGTGAAAATGAAATATTCAAGGAATTTTTTTCCTCTTCAACCTTGAATCGCACTTTGCATTCTTGCACATCCCCAAAATTTCTGTCATCTCAGAGAATGAGGATTTCAAGACTCAGATTCAGTTGGACTGACTAATTGCTTGTGTTGTAATGATCAACCTACTTAATTTATCACTTCTTTGAACATTTAATTAGCCAACAGTGCAAGACAATTTAGTTCTGAATTAGGATAAATTAAAATGCTAGCTTTGCAGCTTTAAGGATATGTGAGCCACCACCAATTTCTGCTATGAAAACATTCAACAAAGCAGTGAGAAGAACACAAAGATCTCAGCCAGGTTAATGATTCTGAAGTAACAGCCTTTGAAAAGCTGACTGTGAAATGCCCCTGTTCCATCACATATCAGTCTGTGTATGCTGAAAGATAAAAACAAGAAGCTGGAAATGGTGGTTTCCTCCTCCTCCATGCTCAGCTCCAGCTCCCCCAGTGAGGGAGGCTCCTCAGAGCATCTACACATCTGCTCCTATCCCTGGGCAACTGGGGTCCCAGTTCAAAGGACACATCCATTTGGGGCAAGGTCACACTGTGTTTTCTATAAGCAAAGCACTAATTCATATTGATGAAACTGCTTTGGAACTGTCCCAATATCAGGCAGTTAAATGTTCTCAAACTGATAGAGAATAATAAACCTGAATATAGAGCTTCAATAGGAAAAAGGAACAGTGGAGATGGTTTAAGATTAGTAGTCCATGGAGACACTTTTGTACAGCTACCAAAACTGCCCCAATTATGCATACTGTCATTTGGCTTCCATGACTAAACCATTGTAATAACCTGAATAGGACCACAGATAATACTTTTAAAAGTGCTAAAGAATCACAGGCCTAATCCTTGCTGGTTTTCCAAGAGATTCATTCTTGGTCTTGCTCCTGCAGCACACATTTAGGTGCCTCATTCATATTTTTTTGGAATTACTGTGGAAAGGATGAGACTCTCAATGTCTTTGTGTGTCTTGACATCTTGGTCAAAGCCATGACAGAAAAAATTGACTGTTCAAATTGTTGGGCTGTTTTGACCTCTGAGCACCTTTGTTCTTGAGGTATTTATTCAAAAATTGAGCATAAGTGTTTGTAGGACCAGTGAATGCATTTCTTTCTTATCTAATGAATGTAACTCTACAAATGCAGCCACGGGTGAGATGCAAATGCATTCAGAATCTCCTCAAGAGTCTTGAGAGACGCCCACATACATCAGTATCCGATATCTATTGAGACAGAAACCAGGGGTTGCAAGCAGCAATACCAGTTTAGTTCCAAATAATTCTGACTGTGCTTTTCAGTGGTTTATTTAGTGCTAATTTGTCCATCTTGAATTGTTTGCCCAAACTACACAAGAATATCACTTCATTAAAAAGGCTTCAATTAAAGAAGAGAGAAAAAATTTCCCGTCAGAAAGCTATCTGTACACATTATACAGGCATGCTCAAATTAGAGATGAAATTACAGCTTTTCTGTTACCATGAGAACAGCAACATTTCTCACAGCCTGGTAAAATTATTAACTCAAGGAACTTATATCTTTTTAAACCTCATTATTATTTATCTAGGGTTGTACAAGCTTGGGCTGTGCCCACACTAACCGCCATTAATCGCATGTCAGGTGAGCTGCAGCATGGAGAGAGCTTCTACCACTTTTTGCCAGCCACTATAATTGGTTTTTATTCTTCTGTTGTCTTTTTTTGTACTAGCAATGTGTGGATATTACAGCAAAAACTGCTATAATGAGAAAAACAGAAAAACTCGTGTCTCCAGGAATCTTAGAGCCTGTGCTCCACAGCAGCAAAGTCCAGTGGTGGTCTGAGTCCAATGGTGTGGTGAAAAGGAACGGTGATGAGAGCCTCAAAACACTTCCCTCACAGCCAGTACAAACTCCAGGTTTCACTGATGGCATTGTAACCCGAGAGCTTGAGGTTGCCATGGCAGTGTGCTCGTAGGTCAGCCTTGCTTCAGCAGGACATGAGCTGCACGTTTTCCCATCTGGTGGTGACTCGACTCTCTGACGCACAGCCTGCCCTGTCCTCTCCTTCTCACCTCAGCAGCAATTGGAACAGTTTGCTTTCATCAGAGACTGGGTGAGGAAAAGCTACTGTGAGCATTTGGCTCAGGGCAAGAGAGATTAATGGCAGGAGTGAGGGTTTGAACTGGAGATCCTGCTGGCAGCATGTGCTGGCAGCAGAGCTGGCCTGAGTCGTGCTGTACTTCATATGCTTTGTGTATCCTAATGGCTCAAAGGAGATGGAGGGGACACTGGGAAAAAGCAAGGATTCCAGCTGCCTTGTTACCCACTGACACCAGAGTCACTGTAGCTGCCTGGGCAATGCATCACCACTCTGGCTCCCACCTTGCTGCCAGCTTTCAGGTTATTCCAGGAAAAGCAACTCATTTGACCCAATGTCAAAAGGAAACACAGGTGAATTCCAGTGTGGGGCCACACAGCTCAGAGGTGTTTCAGTCTTCGTGTCATGCTTATTACTAGACTCCTGCTGCCACCTCAGGGAGGGACACATAAAAGTTTTAGGACTTCACAAGTCAAATTCACAGAACCCCTTGACAATTCTGGTTCTCTCCTTTTGTTTAGATTGCTACCTAGATATAGTCAAACAGGCTTCTGTGCCTAAACATGAACTGTGCTGTCTCCTTTGGTTACCAGCTGGGACTATCAGCCCAGCTCAGAGACAGTGGCAGAAGCCTGTGAAGAGGAGTGTGAGTGATCTGCAGTGCACCTTGTGATACCTTTAACAGCTTCCATGTTCCCCTTGGCTCTGCAGGTGGTCAGTGGGACCACTATACACGTGCAAAGGTTGGGCCACACACTACAGTCTTGTTGCACCTCTTATGTGAGTAAATCACCCTGGACTTCTGTTCTTTCTTTCTTTCTTTCTTGTTTTCCTGTGCAGAGGTCCCACTCTGCTGGTCAGTTTTCAGACTCGGTGGCTTTGCCCCTCACCTGTCTGTGCAGCAGGGCCTTCCCCAGGAGCTGAGCTGCCACACTCATCTGTCCTGCTCTCAGAACAGTTCTTGTGCTTGTAAATCCCGGATGTTAGTGCAACCAGCTCAGAGGTGTTTTCCCAACAAATCTTTGCAACTACAGCATTTTAGTTTTGCTTGGGAAAAGTACCTTATGATTGGAGAGCAGACCTTTAACCCTCACTGAAACCCATTTTTAAGTATGCTCAGGCAGGAGGCAGACAGGCAGACTGGTTCCAGTACAGCCAGGTTGTTACAACCGGTCCCCAAACCATATAACATTTGATGTGTGCACTTGACCTGCATTTTACCATACAACAGGGCTCAGTATATCTGCAGCATTCACAATGTAGCAAATTAGGTTGACACTTCTCAGTACAAATGGAATTACCATTTTTTTAAATTGCTTTATATTATCTTGCTATCTATCAGACTTTTGGTTACCTGTAAATCCAGAATTTCTTCTTACCCAGTGCTTCTAGTAGTTTTACTACCACATCTTCTAAAGACTCTAAGGCTTTTGTGATCAATAGCCACTTATCGTTTTGAAAACAGAAGTAGGATAATAAAGATATGTTCATACTAATTATGAGGGTAAAGATAAGATAAAGGAGGAATATCTCAATAGATGAAAACAGTTTTGAAGATAAGGAATGCCCATGAATTCTGGGGAAAATAATAAGATTCCAGAGATAAAGTAAACCATAACAATCTTTATGATAATGGGAGAGGAACACATTAAGAATTTTATTAGCAAGAACTACAAAAATTAGCTTTCTCCATTTTCATCTTAGAATCAGTGAACATTTTGTTTCCATAATAAAAACAGCAATGAAAAGAAAATTGGACACAGGGCATTACACTTCCTCTGCAGGGGAAGATGATTTCTTCTCTCTGAGGAGTAATGTGGACAATCAAGGCTGTAACTCTGCAGGGCACGGTGCATGTCATGAGTGTGGCATTTCACCCATGGTTCCCTCCACAGCTCCAACTGCACTTGATGGGCACAGCTTTGGGAGAGTCCCTTGTTCTCAGCCAGTCACCCCAGAACTGCAATCATCAGTATACTGATGGATGAAGGGGAAATCTTTCCTTTATTCCTCTTCTGTACAGTGGCTACAAATGAACCCAGGGCAGGAGTCTGGATCCACACGGTGCTGCACTGCAGGACCTCCCAGCAGATGTTGACCCTGCCTGGCCTAAGCAGGCCAAGAAGCACCACAGAATAATAGACACAGTACCTTCAGCTCAGAGGGAAAACACCTGTGCCGTGCTGAAAGTGCAGTGAGAGGCTTCTTGTGGCCTCTTCCCTGCCCGCTTTAATGATCAGATAAGGATTTGGGGATTGCAGAGAATGTACTAGTGGCAAAAACACTCACTGGATAAAGCTCAAGAAAGTAGAAAAATCCTATAGACAGCACCACTGGTAGATCTGCAGGGAGCAGGAATCAGCTGGGTACAGCTTTGGATATGTTCCTGAAGCAGAGGAAGGAAACTCTGCTCAGCTTGACTGAGTAATAGGTTCAGTCGAAAAAACCAATATCTTTGGCACTTTGGGTTGGAACTCAGTTACTATAATAATTTTCTTAGTCTCTGGCAGAAAATGTAAGTACTAGAGAGCGTTTGATGCAAGAACATATTCTTCACCCAGAAAAATCTGAGAGAGAATTAAAAAATTTACTGTCAATCCAATATTAACTTGAATTCAGACTTCTGAGATTTTGCAACGTGACAGCCACCACCAGGATCTGCAAGGCTGTAGCTGTGACATGCTTCAGGCTTGGAGAGTTCTGCATTTGTAACTTTGCTAAAACACCTTTTAGCAATCCACCTCAGCTGCATCATCTCTTCTTAGCACCATCACAGAGATGTGTAATCTGAAGTTCATGAATGCGTCATTGCCAAAGCCCAAATTGGGTTCCAGCTGGCTACTGAAGCCTCACTCTCTGGGATCTTTTCTCCCATCTCAATAAAATGTGCATAGCAGTTAAAGAACAAAGTACAGCCCCATCTTGTAATGATCGTTATGCTGCATTTTGAAGCCCACTTCTCAGGAGCCATTTGTAATATCATAACTTCACACGCTCACTCACTGTAAAAAAAAAGCTGTTTCCAACATCCAATCCTGCAAGAGTAGATTGTGTTCAGTGATTGCTCCAACTGCCTTGCCAATGAGTCGAAACACTTTTTGCTAGGGCCATTAAGCAGACTAGTAGAACATTCATGTATGTTTAATGCTCAGGAAATCAGTACAATTGAATTCCAAGGATCAGGGAGAAAACAAGTAAAATTGGAAAGGTTGATGAAAAATGAGCAAGGGAAAATGCACACACATTGCCAGAGAACCTGAGCGTGTAAAAACTGGTCTTGGGATTTTTTGCAAGCTTGAGTTGTAGGAGTCTTATCCTGGATTAGTTTAGCCACTAAATTATCTCGGTATAAACATTAGCTCTAAACCAGGGGATTGCATCCCTGCCATTACAGCTCCTGCAAAGCTCAGCCAATCCAACACATTGAAGGCTTCATGTGAACTGCATCTCTGGATTCATAGCACTGAAGGGTTGACTGAACACATTGCAGAGGCCCAGTAAGTGCCCAGGTTCAGATGGGATTCAGAGCATTAGTTCAGATGTAGTAGCTACTCAGTGTTGGTGTAAATACTCCGAGCTGATATTGGACTCAGTCAGTTGGTTAAGATTGGGTTCCTGTTCAAAGCAGGACGATGAATTCTGTGAGTTTCTGCAGTGAGACATCAGACAGACTGATTGGCTTCTAGGCTACTACAGGACCATCCTGCCAACAGTCCTTCCCTTTCATTGCTCTCCTTCCCTTCCAAACAAGGAGAAACACCTCACATTTATTTCTCTAGTAACAGCAGCTCTGGTAACTTATCCCAGAGAGGGATATCCTCCTTCAGGTATTCCTGCCAACACCTTGTGCTGCTCCAGCACTATGCATTAGGTAAAAGCCCATGAGTTTCTTTTCAAGCCACTCTGTGATGTCTGTGAAAAGCAGTGAATACTTCAGAATCACAGAACTTACCCCACTTCTGTGCCTGCAAACCAAATCCGTATCACTGAAGGTCATCTCACAGTACCAGTAAGGGCTCCATTCCCTTTTGTTTTTTTTGGAGCCTTCTCCATTTTGAAGAAGTGGCAGGTTGACATACATGGCCCCCATCCCTTCGAAACATTAAACTGCTATAGATCTGGTTTATTGCCCTTGATTATGAGTCCTCTCTCTTCACCAAGCTGTAAATAAAGGCTTTTGACTTTAAAAACAGCTCAGATATGTCATGACTGCAAACAGCCTGCTGTTCTCTCAAACATGTTTATCCAATGTCTCCAGGAGTAAGAAGGGAGTAGGGGAGCAGATGGTGCAGCTATCTCAGTGCAGAGAGCACAGGCTATGGATGCAATATGTACACATCCAGGAATTTTTAATACAACACTATAATTACTGTGGAGAGGATTTTTTAAACTGCAGCTTAAATAAGATGATTGCTTCAGACCAGATAGGCTCAAATGCAGCTGGAACAATAGCAAGCCTTTTCTCAGGACAAGAGGGAGCATTCCAAATATGCAGGCTACTGTGACCAGGAATGTGGAACGAAGTAGCAGAGCAATAAGCTGCTGAAGGGAAAAGGGGTTTCCAGAACAACCTGAAGTGTCCCCTCAAGAAGAATGTTCCTGCTTCTCTTTAGAAATATACTGGAGTGGTGTGAGAGGGTTGGTGTGCTTTGAAAAGGGTATCAGTCGAAACTGCTCAAAGCAGGGAAGTGTGAAGGGAAGCTGCAAAACTAATGAGGAAAACAACTCCAAACAAGAAATAGGGTCTTTCTTGGAGAAGGGAGAAGATGCAAGTAAAAGTTAGCACTTTGACCAAATGGTGATCAACTAGTAACCAGCTATTCATCCATCATCCAAATACTTGCCTCTTTCCCCTCACATCACCATGCGTTATTCAGTAGGAACAGAGTTTCAAAAACCTAATTAATCCTTACAATTAAGTCAACATTTTCAGTACTTAATTCTAAGTAAGTGCAGTATTTTGGTCTGGTTCAATAAATAACCTGTGTCACTTATCTCCCTCTCTCACACATAATCTCTGAAAAACTAAATTGAGCATGCTGAAATTAGTTTAGTGAAAAGGTTTCCTTCAGAAGTTATCACAGAAAGTGAGGCAGTAGCACAAGGAGGTGTATGTCCCTTTGAAATGGGACTGGGAGTTATTAGTTGTTTTGGTACAAAAGGGACAGAGATGGGGGAAATAAAGGTTAGGCCATTTCTCAGTCCTCCCAGTCTAGAGCAGGGAGTGTGAAGGTGCTGGCTGATGGGTGCAGTACAGGGAGACAGAACAGGCTGCCCTTGTTCCAAACAGCTCAGCCCCAAAGGCCATCCTGTGGTCGGGGGCCTGGGCAGAAGTGTCCCCCAACACCCCATGTGTCAGTGATCCACCACAGTAAATAGAGGGCTAGGGCCTGTATTTAGGCAAGAAGCAACCAAAATAGCAGCAGGAATAATGGAATTTAAGAACTACAGCACAACAAGAGAGGCACAACAATGCCCTCTGACAGTCATTCCCACCAGGCAACTGGAAAGTTCTTCACTGGTCTGAAGCATTTGAAATGAATATTCACTTTCTATTTCCCCCTCCTTCCTCAGATAACAGCAATAGAATACTTAGTCATAATCAGTACTATTGCTAATTTTGAATGGTCTCCAGTAATTTACTTTCCTCGTGTCCTCATTTTCCCATTTGTATAGTACAAATATGATTATTGTACCTACATCATAAGAGCTTTGAAAGGGAAAAGGGATTTATGTTAAGCATGATTCTAATCTCTTTTGTAGCATATATAAATAACTTCTGCACTGAAAATTCAGGCCTGTATTCTGGTATATTTAGATTAATAGATTTTTTAAAACAAAAAGGCATAAAATATTGCAGAACAGTTGAAAATAAGTGACTGCTGTCAGGTGCATTCTTGGGGCTGTTCTGTGCAGGGCCAGGAGTTGGACTTAATGAACCGTGTGAGTCCTTTCCAACTCAAGATATTCTATGATTCTATGATTCCATTTTCTAACAGAAAATATTTGTAAGTGCAAAATGATTTTACAATCACAGGCTGCACACAACACAGCAGAGATCTGCTGAAAAATAATCCTAAAAAGGTACTAAGTTTTATTATTCTTTTATTCCTTACATGTTCTTGTAATGTTGGAAAGCCAAAGACCTGAGACCAGGGAGCAGAAGGGGAGCTCTCTGTTGGTATTTGACAGTGGATAAGAAAGGAGAGCCCTGGGTAGCAGCCCAGTAGGACAGGGAGTACAAGTGAGGAAAGGGCACTTGAAAGGACCACTCACCTGCATGAAAAGGGCAGTGATATATTTATTGAAATCATATGTTGTCTGTAAATTTAAAATAGTATTTGCACTGGTGCTTGGGAATTTCTGGCCAGGAGAACTAAGTTTATGTTACCTGACTAGTGAGGCAAATCTGTCAGAGGTGGCAACCTGTCAAAAGACTGTGGAAAAGACCCATAGGGAACTAGTTTGGTTTGGTTATGGGGACTTTTACGTTGGGTTAAGGAACTTTTAGGCTGCTGTTACTTTTCCAAAGGAGCTAAAACACCAGCAGAAGCTGCAGCAAGAAATATCCCCTCCATCAGTAGCAAGCTCGATGCTATCACAGTTTCAGCAGCAGCACCAGTGCCCAGCAAGCTGTGGCTGAGGATGGCTCTGAGTGTAGGAGCTCCTTACCCAGCACAAAGCCACAATTACCCGTGGGAAAGAGTGCAGACTAGAGACTGCACATCCCTTTAGAAGTAGATGGTGAGTACTGGCTACTTCAGCAGCCCTCCATAGCTGTGGAAGGGGACTTAGAAGGAGACTTAGATGAAGTACACTGTCCTCTTTCTCCAGGCTGTAAAACTCCTGTGCCTGATGGATCATTCAGCTGTGCTGCACTATGGGCTCCCTTCAATGCCTGCCATTCATTCAAACACCAGGTGTAAAGTAAATGTTTAGTAGTGAGGAAGCATTATGCATTCTGGAACGTTCTGAAAATACAATTGAAGTTCTCAGGATAATGACTAGAAACTTGAGCCGCTGAAATTCAGTGACCTGATCTCCTCAAGCAAGCAGGCTTGGTGACCACATTGTCAATCTACCACCAAGCCAAAAGAGCCCTCCAGGAATTTATGGAACCTGGTAGCCTATTTTAACAAAATTTTACATAAGAATAGACAGTTCAAAGATAAACACTTTCCTACAAATTTACGGCCATTAGTATCTAGCTAGAATAAGGACCCAAATGAGCACCTCTGCCAGGGAAATTGCAACTGGATCTCAATTATTCATACTCTGCTTGGGGGTCACTGTCTGGCCTGTCTTGCCCAGAGTGGGTCTCACAAAGGACATGTAATGAGGCTGCAGTTACTCTGTGTAGAAAGAGAAAAAAAGGGAACAAAAAGCTCAACTTCATAGGAAGCTCAACTCCATTAGCTGTGTCGTACACAGAACAACTTGGTGTTTTTAGAACACCAGAAATCAAAGCTTACCTTTTCAGTGCCAGAACAAATGGCTGAAACAGTTGGAAATTCCTGGAAATACTAATAGTGGTTGTAATAAAGCACAGAAGACTCACTCTGTGTTTGGTTCTTGTTCTGAGTTTTGAGTAGAGAAGTATATTTTAATCATTAAATATTTTTAAAGTAGTTCGTAAGTGTTGTGTTTTTATTATGATTTAGTACAATGATTCCTCTTCTCTAAATTCCTGACTCATTCAGGGGAAAACAATCCATCCAGTATTTCCTTCACTGAATCCAGTGATTCAGGGCTGAGTTATCAGATACTTTAGAATGAGACTCTATTTATTGAAAGCTTTTGTACACAGTCAGCTGGCAAGCCATATCTGCCAATAGCAAGTAGGCTGTTCTGCAGCCAGGATTCCTCACAACACCAAAGGAAGAAGTCCCAGTCATCTGGGTGACCTCTGTGATCCCAATTAACAACAAAGCACTGGTTAAAGTTCATAGGCTTGACTGAGCTTACACTGACAACACTGTGTTCAAAGAAATCCTGAAGATTCCAGATGTTTCTATGCATTTATAAAAATAAAATAACCTTTTCCTGGCTTTTTGCAGCAAAAATAGGAATTATTCTTAAGTGGGGTTTTTGCTGTCCTTGACTCAAAGAGCTTCATTCCACAGAACAGGCTCTGATGCTGCTCACAGGGGACGTTGGGGCTGCCCTGTCAGGCCCAAGGCAACTGAGGAACCTGCACCATCAAGACTGAAAACCACTCACACAACACTCCCCTCCTTCAAGGACTTCTGCACTGCAGAAGCAAGACGTGTCACCTGCAGCCTACTGTGAGACCATTGGCATCCAAACCTCTCTGCTGGCTTTTTTGGGGTGATTTTTTTTCCCCCTTTCCATAGTGAGTGTCAGATGGAGCATAGCTGGGAGCTTTGGCAGTAGTTCTCCATGCATTATTGCTGCAGTAAACAAGTGGTTTCATTTCTCACACTAAAGCGAAGAAAAAGTAATCTATACAAGGTGATGGATGATTGCACTCACCACTTGTAACAAGGTTTAATAAAATTGTAGGAGGGTTTTTTCTCCCCACTGCATTCCAACAAAAGGTAATTTTTTAAAACCTCTTGCAGTGTCACAAATGTTACATCCTTCACTTTAGTTTTGAGATATTCCTTTTTTAACAAGTACTTAAAAGGCCCAGAGGTTATTCCTGTAGCCCTTTCAAGATGGTAAGGTTGATATGTTGTTCACACAAAAGGACTTGCTATGAAAAACACTACAGTGAACACAGCACACATCCAGGATTTCCTGTACCGTGCCATCTGTTGCCCTGCAGACACCTGCATGGGCACGTTTCAAGACCTTGCACTGCGTTTTGGGGGAATCTGGGACTTGAGGCTGCCTGGTGGTTGTTTTGGGAGTCTGATGAGCAGGTGGGGTGGCAGAGGGGTGAGACTGGGTGGTTCACTGTCTGAGGGAGAGGGGGGGAGTGTGCAGCTGAGGGGGGGAAGCCAGTAAATCCTGGATTTTGTTCAGAATCACAGAACATTCTGAGTTGGAAGGGACCCACAAGGATCATCAAGACCAACTCATAAATGAATGGTCTGTAAAGGGATCATTAGCACCACGTTTTAATGGACCGAGCTAATCTCAGTGGTTTGGTTTAGTTTAAAAATCAAAAATCAAAAACACAGAAGCCCCCACCTCACAATGGCTCCAAAGCAACGTGTCAAAGACTCCAGTCATTCGTGGAAGAATTGATTTAACCAACAGCTTCTCCTGGATCCTGAGGCTGGGGGAACCTTTGCAGGTGCCTTTGGGAGGGCCTGGGGGGAGCAAGCACCGGCCTCCGAGTGCCACAGCAGGGACAGGGCTGCAATTCTCAGGTGGGATGCACCTGGACCGCATGGGAGCCACAGCTCAGCTCCAGGAGCTCTGGAGCAAAGGTGCCCAGGAACTGCTGGACACTGCCAGCGGGGAAGAGAGCCCTGGTGAGGGCTGGTGTGATCCGCCTGCATGGCAGGGGAGGAGGAGCTGGCAAGGAAGACAAAAACAGGCTAGACCATAAGAGGTATTTCCTAGAGAAAACATTGCAGTTTTAATTATGTGAAACAAAAACCTCAAACTTCCTGATGAGGTTAAGAGAATAAAGTCAGCTCATACAGGAGGGAAGAAGGAGCTTTTCAATTTCTGTAGCACTGCTAAGTGCTGATTTACAGTAATTCCTTCCGTTTCTTTTCTAATTAAACATCTCCTGAAGGATCAGGCCTGTCAATGTGATCTGAGGCCTATAGCCTGAAGTGTAAAGTGAGGCAAATTGCTTGACTTACTTGCAATGATAGAGTCATTTTGGAAGGAGATTGAAAATCAATACTTGTCATCCCTGCACAGTGCTCTTTATTCAGAGGGGCAATTTATAAGTGTAATCTCTATGAGTGCAGTGGGAGCATACAAAGTTACAGTACTAGTCATGCAGAGTGAAATGACAGAATATAAAATATAGGCTTTTTGCCATTTTATTCATATTAATGTCAAGGAAGCTTATGAATAAGCACAGCATTTTAATTCAATGCTGTGCAGTCGGGCACTTGCTGCAGCTTTTGGCTTAAGCTGCAGACAACATTATGGTTACCAGTGTTTGACATGATTTCCCCACTGACAGTGTCAGGCAGTATCTGTGTGCAACTGCTCTCAGCCGCAGCAAGGCAAACAAGGGCTAAAAAAAAGAAATGGATCGACCCCGTGTATGCTGAGAAAACAGCAAACAAGCTCTCAGTGATCATGGGGCTTAGTCAAACTCCAAGAGGATGGCAGCACTGGAGTGCAGATGCAATTACAGAGGACAAGAGGCACTCAAGATCTTGTGCTTTTCTCAAATGAGGGTACTCGAGAGCGGCAGACTGACAGCTCTGGCTCACTCTGAGTGTAATACAGTCAGGTGCCTTGTTAGCTCCCCCTTGCAACTCTGACAGCTCACTTTAATCTGCACTGGTAACTAGGAACAGTTTTTCTCCTGAAATGAATTTGCCAGTTATGATAATTGTTGGGACAATTTAATTCGGACAAATGAGAGAGGGCCAAATGGGCCTTGGTTACTGCAGTGGGGCTGTTCAGCTCACTTTACCTATTCACTGTTTCACAGATAGAGAAGTGAGCTGGAATTCTGGTCAGCATTGCTATCTCTTTGCTATTATCCATCTAAAGTATTCTCTTATGCTGAAGAAAGTCTGTTACATCATATAATATAATATGATATTTCTCTCTCTGGAGTTTAAAAGTATAGTATGACACAATTATACAGGAAAAAAAAATTGAGTTATTTTAAAGACAACTTTCTTCTCCTCACAGCACTACTTCCCTCCCAAGATAGAGATTATAAAATTATAAAGGTTATCAAACTGACCTAAAGCCTTCCTTTGGGGAGTCTATGCCCAAGAACTATCTAACAGAGAATATGGGTTTCCTATGGATGTGCATTTTACATCTCGTCTAGCTCAGAGTAAATTTTAAGTTGCTATGTTTGAACTTTTTTTCTGAGCGTTGTTCAGTTCATTTCCTCCCTGCCCTAGCTCAAGAGACAGAGTGGAGAAACAGGAACCAAACATTTCCTACATCACCTACCAGAACTCCTAAACCTTAATTTTAAAAAATCGTAATTCTTTTAAATAATGAAAAGATTTCATTGCCACTATCTTTCCATTTGAAGAGTGATACTTTACTAACCAGACCTGTTGACAAAAGCTGCTATCTGAAAATGGTGTGAGTTGCCCAAGTTTTAAAGCACAGTCTCCCAAGATTCTAAAACCTTACTTGCTTGGGGAGGAAGGAAGGGTAGGAAAGCTCGATGACATGCTGCTTGTGCTGCTTCATCCCCTTCCCAGCCCACCCAAAATCAGCCGGCGTGTCACGTTTGCTGCAGATGGACCACAAATGGCACATGTACAGCTGATGTGCTCTGGCACTGGGGGAATGAGATTGCATTTGCCAGTTAGCTTGCCAGCCAGAAGCCAGATTTAATTTGGAAGAGAATGGTCCACAGTTGTTTAGAAATAGCAAAGAGCAGATTTTTAATCATCCTCCATTGCTCCCTGTTCAGTCTTGTCCCCTAATTGGTAAATGAGAGGCCCAATCAGCTCAAATCAGGGGAAAAATGTGTCTCAAGCAGCCAGTGAGACAGAAAACAGAGGTACTCACTCCTTGATACCATGATCTTGCAGCTGTTTACGAGTCAGATTTAGCTAATCACAGGTTCCCAGGGAACAATTAGTCTCTCTTTCTAGGTTCCATGTGTAAATTCTAGTAGAAAAGAGCTTTTTTCCACTTGCTGCCCTGATTATTTCTGTATGCTCTTAACTACTTGCCAATTCATCCACCAGAAGGGACATATAATGTCATTTTATATGTTTGTACATAAACATAGCTAGACTGAACAGAAAACATTTTAAATTGAGTGTAGTAAAGTGATTGGAAGAAGTAAATTTCACATTATTTTCTGTATTTATTAATCATGGTGGTTTTCTCCTCACTGTATTTCTTCTTTGGTAGTGCACCGTCCTTCAATCTGAACGAATTCCTTAACCCACGACCCTTAAAAATGAATAAGACTTTGCCAGCCTCTAGACTTTGAGATGCTTTTGCAGGGCTTGTTTTCAGCTGACAGCAGCTTGGCAGTCAGCCTTTCAGAATACCCGAATCAGGGAAACTTTGAATTACATCTCACTTTAGGAATGTCTGGCCTGATTGGGGATAATAGTTCTTCTTTAAAAAGTGATCATGGCTTTGGGTAGTGCTCTTCAATTCCTGGGACAGGACACCCTGTTCTGGGAGCAATGGGATGGCAGAATGCAACCTTGAATACGTAATAGAATTTTCACGTTCTTGACTATCACTGTTTCAATTTGTTTCTTGTAGACTGATCTGTCAAAGCTCTTCCGTTCCATCTCATGATGGAGCCCCAAACATGTTGCACAGTTGAACCGTGGTGCCCCCCTAGCCACGTATTATTTACATTATTTTCATTGACTGGTTCCTGTAAGGTTTAGTCTGCAGTGCCCTCCCTACCTTCTGCACCTCTGCTGCCTCACCAGCTCCTGTCCTCTGGGTCCAATTGTCTCCTTGGTGATTTCTGTTACTGCCAAATTATCTGTGGGACTGGATACCCGAAAAATACAGTAAACCTGTTATTTCAGCTGTTCTAAGGACTTCTTAATATATAGTTATTGTTGTCTTCACTTATTATTTTGCTATCTGCCAACTACACTTAAAAAATGTACATTTTGCAAGTTGCTGTGTGTTTCTCATGTTTCTTTATGTTGCTTTTAAAGTGGGTTTTCATTGACTTTAGTCTGTCAGGCTCTCTGGAGTTTTATCACTGCATTTCCAGAAACTCATTGGTGCCTGAAGGCCTTTGGGCTTGTTGAATACAGCTCAGGGGGTCGCTGGTCTGAGCCTGAGGTGCTTTCCCTGGCCTTGTGTTTCTCTTGAAAAATGTCAGGTTTATAAAGCCATGAGTAAATATATCTTAGCTGAAAGCTGATTCAGCTATAGACAAAACCTCATTGCCTCCCACCAGGCCAAGTTTGAGCCTCCAGTACCTGACCCAAGATCTGCAAAAGCCTACAGGGGTTGGGTTGAACTCAGTGGCAAGAGCCATCACTGGCCATACCCCAAAGCTCACCCCATCTGCTCAGGACACCTATGAACCACCTTGGGATGCTGCCCGAGAACACCAGAGGGAAGAATTAGGGTTATGGTGGCTGTCCTTGCCATACACTTACCAATCCAAAGGGGGATGGTATCTTGGAGACAGCTTGGGAAGCTACCTGGAACAAACTGGCATAAGTGACTTGAATGGCACTTTGGAGATACAGTAACTGTGGAAACCTGAGGGAGAAAGTGTTTCACAGCTTCCAATGCCTGATGGTTTAAAAACCTCTTCATGGATATTTTGAAGTGAGAGTCTGAGTGCCAGATACAAGCTCTTTTGTGGGTAAACAAAAACACTGAGTATTACTAGAGGAGAAGTCATGGAGGTGTCAGCAGAGCTGGGTACACTGGCTCGGATGAAATAGTGCCAGTGGATTAAAGCTGGTGTTTTAGGCAGTAAAATGATAGTTTAGTTTTGGCTGGTCTCTGTACTGCCTTGTGCCTTGCTAGGTATTTTAGTGTGGAATGGGTTACTAACATGTGATTCAATCAGAGCAGCCTTCAGTACAGGTACTGTTACACAGGTATAGATGTATTTGATTTCTTTAAAGCTACAATGATGTACTGGTAACCACAGCAGGAAGTCAGACTACTCACTTCTGAAGTGGTATAGCTGTACAAATAGTGTGCCACAATTCAGAGCACACTTGAATTCCATGAAGACATCATCTCAATATTCTATAGCTACCAGAATGGTAAATGAAAAAAAAAAAAGAAAGAGAGTTTTTGGGAAAGGAGTAGATGGAAAATGAAATTGTGTCATTAAAAACTGCAGCAAATGTGTTCAAGACAAACAGCAGTGTTAGTGTGTCTCTGAACCTCCTTGCCAAAGATTCTGTATTTGCAAAAAGAGCCTGTGGGATGCAGAGCCTGCACAGCATTCGGAGAAGACATCTATTGAGTGTTACTAGATAGATAAATAATACTAGATTCAAGAAATACCTTGAGCTGAAAATGCTCAGAGGATGTGAGAGTACTTGGAAAGTGCCAACACTTGCATGGTTCTTACTTATTTCTAGGTGTCAACTTATGGCCCTTGCTGAAGAGAGGGTCCTTGGTTGGATGAACACAGGTACAGCTGCTTTCATGTTCTTAGCTGGCTTAATCAGAAAATAAACGGATGAGCAAACATGCCAGATAGAAGTGGTTGTTAACTCGTGTTAACACTTAACTGATGTATACTGCAGGCACTTCCCTGACAAGTGTAGTTCCGATTTAATTGCTTATAATATTGCTCATTGTGGAAAGTGGTGTCAAATTTTTACTGACAATTCGACACTAACTTTTTGTTAGCACAAATAATGGGGTATTTGTGAAGTGCAGGACTGTGCAGTAGTGATTATTTTTTTCTCATAAAATTGCTTTTTTTTTGGAGAGATGAGTAGAAGATAAATTAAATGACTCTGCAGAGTGTGAATGTATTCAAGTATCAATTATTATTTGTAAATTGCTGCTGTTTTTTTTCCACTCAATTATTTCTCAAATTCTTCGTGCTGGTTTCTTCTATATTGTTATTATTTCTTATACAGCTAATTCTGTTTACACAATTTGCATACAGTCATTTTCAGTCAAAGGTATTCATAGAAAGGTGGTAGAACTTTTCCATGTGTGATCTCATGGAGGGTTTCCTGTAGCATGTCACACTGTCACAGGTGCAGGCTGGATGAGTTGTGCTGCTCAGCAGCCCGGCCAGAGCCTGGAGGAGTGCTCGGAGCTCCATGTGCCTGCTGGCACCTCAGCTACCTGGAGAGATGACACAGGGAGGGGAATGGCCCTTCTGGGGTCCCAAGTGTAGCTTAGGCTTGAGTGCTGGGGACTGTGCTGCTTCTGGATTTGTCTGTGGGCTCTGGTCAGGGTTTGACTTGTTGGGAAGGTTGTTGTACAAAACCAGCACGTGGTTTATGCTGCTTGGGCCTGGAGCAGAGAGGAGAAAGACCAAGATGTACCTGGTGTCTGAGGTGTCCCCAAGAGCACAGGCAGCACAGATGACAGTGGCAGGGGTGTCCCCAGCCTGTGCTAGTGATGGTGAGGTGAACTCTGTGGGTGCCCTGTGAGACCCCGCGGGTGCTGAGGCCCTGCCTGCTGTCATAGGGGTATATGGTTCCCCACCCCGAGCCAAAGATGGTTAGTTCCAGGACAAACTTCCTAGTTCTGACGGGGAGGAGAGCCAATGGGAAGTTCTAGTAATGCCTCTGTGATAACACATTTAAGAAAAACGAGGAAGAGAGGGTTGTTGCGCAGAAGAAATTGGAGCCAGGCGGGTGGCAGAGGGAGCCGCCGGGTCTGGGCCCCACAGGCGTGGTGGGTGCCATGACCAGGCTGAGGCAGTTCCTCGCCGCTTCCCCCCCTGAAGTCGGGGCCAGGGCCAGTGCGGGCAGCCCCGTGGTTCCCCCTCCCCAGGCCCATCCTGGCCAAGCCGCCCATGCTTCTCTCAGCAGTGCCGGCCGAGCCGAGAGGCTGCCCCTGCAAGGGGGTGGCTGCGGCTGTGGCTGGGGCATGTGGCAGTGCACAGAGCAGCCTGGTGGTCCCCTCTGGGCCCGTCCCGGCTGCAGGCTGGGCCAGGCAATGTCCTTTCCCCCCCCCTTGTCCCGGCCAAGCCGGGATGGGTCGGGGGGGGCTCCGCCAAGGTGCAGCTGCACCCAGGATGAAACAACAGGATGCATGAAAATGGAGGAGGACTGCTATCCTGCCGTGAGAGGCCCAAGAGGGAGTGAAGTCCTTTGGAAGATCTGTGACTCGTGGACAGAGAAGCCACACTGGAGCAGTTTGTTCTGGATAGGACTTTGTAGCCTATGTGGGGAACCCATGCTGGGACAATACCCTCTGTCAAGGACTGCATTCTATGGAAAACCATCAGGGTATAGAGCCCCCTGCACCCCAGGACCTGCGGCCCAGGGGAGGGGTGGACCCACGTTAGAAGGGTTCACCGAGGGCTGTTTCCCATGGGAGGGACCCACGGGCCACCGGAGGGACTCAGAGCTTTGGCCCCTCTCCTGTAGCCTGTGGTGAAGGACCGTGGTGGAGCAGGCTGCTCCCTGCAGCTCACGGAGAAGGCTGATCTACAGGTGCAGCAAATTTGGAAGACCTGTTGCCCAGTGGGTGGAGAAGAGTGATCTATAAGTGCAGCAGACTTGGAAGACTTGTTGCCTTATAGGTAGACTTCTCTTCCTGCACTGATGCAGGGGGAGGAGGGGTGGTTAGAAAGAATGTTTAAGACTGTTTATTTTCCTACTCTTTAGCTTCTATCCTGTTAGTAATAAATTTTAGTATTATCCTCACGTTGAGTCTGTCTTGCTTGTGTGACCTCTCCCAGCTCTTAATAAATTTTTGTGGGAGTTTAAAATCCGGTCAGAATCAACCCATGACACCTGCCCATCCCAGTGTCCTGCTGTGCTGGGATCTGGCACTATGGGATTCAGCCACACAGGCTTTTTGGAGTGTGGAGACCTCCATGAGCATGAGCCAATGCTAATGAAGTAGGGTGCTTACTTTTATAACAAATTTGTTGTTAAAGGTGAATTATCCCAAATCTGATGTGCTTATGTTCTGCTTCCAGCTGGGACAAGGAAAGGGCAAGGCCAGGACCCGTGGGTTATTCTGTACCACCTCACATCACTGCCTGGGGCAGGGGGAAGGGACTCTCTTCCAGAAGGGGTTCCTGTCTGGTGGGTCAGTGTGGAGGAGGGAGCGGTGGGGAGGTGCCAGTTCCCAGCCAGAGGGAATGGGGTGTTGTGACTGCCATGGGGCTCTGGGCTCGGGGCTCTGTGGTGAACATTTTGCATGTGAATTGCTCTCTCTTTTGTACACTTTTGCTATTAACATTGTTACTGTTACTGTTTGTTTTCTTATCTTATTGCTGTTTCCAGCAAACTGTTCTTATCTCAACCCGTGATCTTTACCTTTTGTGCCTTCTCTCCAGCCACCGCGGTGGGAGGGGGAGCAGTAGCAGTATGGTTATAGTGGGAGCACTAAATTGGAGAATACCACTCCTAAACCACGATAGTTTAATATTTTAGAGTCAGTTAAAACAAACACTGAAGCTAATGTTCCCAGCAATCTGGAGGGAATTAACAGCATACTGCAAAGGGTGTTCCAATTACTTTTAAAATTCTAATTAGCCCATGAACAGCAGTGAGTGTGGGACAAATTGCCTGGCTTCAAAACAAGACAATCAAAAAATGACCTCAAAGGAAAGCAAAGGGTGGAAGAGGTTGTCATGAAATAAATGAAAATGACCCCATCTGTTTGTTTATGTAATAGCCTCTTTGGAGGTTTATGTTACATTGTCCCATATTTACAATCCTCTGAGAGATCCAAGAGGCAGAGGAGAAGCTTCTAGGAAGCTTTCTGAGATATAAAAAACGTATTAGACTACTATAAATGATGACAATAAAATCCCAGATGCTTAGTTACAATGAAATTAGCTGGAAACTAGGTTGAGGTGGTTACACTCAAAATAATAAAAACAATTGTTCTGCCTTAGACTCCACCTTTCCCACAATTATTTCACTTCCCCTGTTCATATATAAATGAACAAGAATTTTACTGGAAGCATTTGTGGCTTTTTAAGTAAACTGTTCTAAAACTATGGGTTCCGAGGGCTTTTGGTACTCTAATATTTTTCTTTATTGTGGCTGTATCAGCATGTGGTATAATGCTCTACCCTGCAGCATGATCCCTCATGCTGAAATTGTGCCTGGTGCCAAGATTTGAGATCTTGTTAGGAAAAACTTTCAATGGACAGATTTTGTCTGTCTATATTTATTACTGTTGCCCTTTCAGAGCCCATCTGCCTCCATTACAGGAAATTGGACCAAAGTAGTGTCAGTCTTGCACCACAGAACTTGAGTAGAAATGTTGGGTTTTTCATCCTTTGCAATGACCTGTGTTTTTCCTTGGTCAATTTTGCTTGTTCCAGCTTTGTTTTGTTGTGTGACTGTGACCCTCTGGGGCTGAACAGTGGGAGAGCAACAAGTTTGCCTGAGGGTTCCTGGTGTTTTCTTTTGTGTTTGTTTCCCTGTATTAACCTGAATCCTTCTGAATCAAGAGAACAAAGAGTACAACATGCTCCATGCTTTCTAATATGATATTTTCAAAGTTAGCTTTCAATCATGAGCAAACAGTAGGAGACACTAAAGATAACAAGAACTGTTGGTTTTTATGCAGCTAACTTCTGTTTATTTAATAAAAGTCCTCAATATGTTACATTTGACTCATGGCAAATGGTCTAAGTTTGGTTCAGAGGTTTTGACCTTTCAAGTGAAAAAAATCACTGAGTAATCAGTCTCTCTAAATGTTTCTAGGTGTCCAGTAATAGTCATTACTGTAAATTAGCTATATATTTCATTAACTAAGCAAAAACACAGTCTGGCTGACTGTTGACAAGGGGAAAAAAATCTGTCTGGGTTAGATCAAAGGAATTAAAATAAGAACCATTCACGCAATGGCAGCAGTTATTGAGCCGTAACTAACTGGAAAATGTCTCCTTCCAGGAGCAAAGCAGTAAGAGAGGATCAGTTTGGTCTGGAAATGCTCTAAACACACTGTGTGCACTCCCCTCCACCATTAATTGGTCTCAACATCCTGTTGGGTTTTTTCCTGTGTTCTTGCCAGGGTGCACAAGCAGAAGCCCTGGTGCACCTGCAAATGTACCTCAGCTCTGCTGTACCCAGAGGAGTCTCAACAGGTCCAGTGCATTCCCACTGCCAGAGCAGCCATTCCCTGAGCATGTCACCAAAAGATTTTGACCTACAGGTCCCTCCCCCGAGTCCTCTGGTACTGTCTGGGAGGTAATTTTTATGAAATGTTTTTACTTCCTGAAAATACCAATATGAAACTATTACAAATATAATTTAAATTACGTAACTCTTAAACAGTAGGTGAAAAAGATTTTTGGTTTTTTTAATGTTCAATATGGTTGTTAATACAAACCAAAACTGGGAAGAGCATGTGCAAGAAAGGCTAAATAGATGTGTAAATATAAAGAAAAAAACCCTCACCAACTTGTTTTCTTTGCTTTGGTATAAGATTTAAAAAGACAATGTACAGCCTGGGAAAAATTCTTTTCCAACCTTGGTAATCATATTTCTGTAATATTTTTAATCCTTGAATTAGGTCTGCTAACAAAGCTGGGGCATAGTCTCCCACTCTGAATTAAATCCACCATGCTGGTATGGAAAGAGATGTGGAGACTTACCAAAGACCAAAAAGAGTCCTTGGAGGCCAAAGTGCTGCAACTCAGGTCCTTTCCTTTTACCTGCTGTGTGCTCCAGCACCAATTTCTGCCATCTCAACCTGGCAAGAGACATTTTAAAGATACCATTTGGAATGTGATATTGATTTCTGGTATGGAAAATGCCAGATCAGAAAAAAATTTCTTCAGTTGACTGTCTAGCTTGGATTCACGCAGTGGAGCATCACTCATCTTAATTTCTTCAATAGACAGAAGTATAAGAGACTCCAGAAGGGAAATAGGAAAAAACAAACAAACAAACAAAAAACCAAAAAAGGAAGCATGTTTATGGAGCTGACTGTCCCAGCTTTACCAAGGCTTTCATTCCTCAAGTTCCTATAAAATGACTAAGTTTCTCTCCCAACTGATACATGTAAAAATCTATATTAGCATTCCTGTGATATCAAAATATCTAGGTTTCCCTCTGCTTACATGAAATATAACTCTAAATACTCAAACTGTGTCTGTAACATAATAGATTGCCAGACCTTCATTGGACAATGATAGAATCCTGGATCATACCACATTTTTTCCTTTCTGTCCCCAAAACATTGATTTCATCCAGTTTCCTGTCACAGATTTTCATCGCCTTCGGGTGGTATCTTTCCCCTTACAACATAATGTCAATGGTAAAACAATTGATACTGGATTTCTCATACAAGAACGGGCTCCCACAATCTTGGGCAGTTCAGAGCCATGTGGAGATTGAGTTTGAAAGCCTTTGAATTTGGATTTCCCAAGAGGCTGTTGGGTTTTATTTACATTTCCTATTTCCTGGCAGAGATGTCAGTTGGTGTTTTCTGAATTTCTCTTCAAGAGAAGAACAGGAATGTAAGACATGAACTAAAAGGTGCACTAAATTGTCAGCTGCTGCCAGAAGCAGCCTTGTGCTGATATCTCATGCCTGTGTTGGAAAAATCCTTCCTTTAGATTTAAAGATGACAAAAATTACCTCTAGGACAAGGAAAATGTATCAAGAAGCTTTTTATTGCAGCACTGGGTGTTCCAAGGCCACGTGGGTCTGGAAGCACATCAACTGTTTGAAAACCACACTTTTTGTATTCTCCTGGTTACATGAGCTCTTACATATTAATTGACCGTCAGTTTTTTACCTTAAAAGGTAATTTCTTGACCCAGGAGGAGGTGTTACCTTTTCTCTTGATTGATTGTGACGTACTCCCCTGGACCATCCACCTTACAGTTTCCACGGTACACCTAAAAGGCTCTTGGAACTAATAAAAAGGAAAACCCCACCCCCTTCTCTCCTCCTGCTAAATTCCTTTGCTTATAACAAAACCAGGTTATTTATTTCTCATACCTGTAGTGAAGTTCCTCCTTCTCCTCTCTATACCTGAAAACTCTTGACTGTGCTTGCCCGTGGGGTTTCTTCAAAACTGCTAATTGCCCCTTCTGTGCCTTCCTCTACCTGAGAGATTAGGTACAAAGCCTTGAAGTGGATGGCCCTTCTACATGACACAATAGTTTTTAATTTGATGTTAAACACACTGAAAGCTGTTAAAGTGCAGGCCAGGGGAGATCTGTACAAGTTGTCCTTCCCAAAGTGTTACTCAGTCACATCAGTTCCCTGCACAGACCTGTGTGCCATCTTGCTGCACAAAGTACAGAGATACACTTTCACACTGTCTTATTCTTTCAGTGTCAGTATCCAGAAACATTTTTCATCTGGAGATCTTTCCTTTCCTCCTACAGAACAGACTAGAAGGAGTGTGAGGGGGTGGGGAACCCCACAGCTTAGTGATTTGACTTTGCATAACTGCAGCAATCTCAGTGGGAGCTGTTTGATCAAAAATTTAACAGCCTCATGTTCCTATATTTCTAACACAGGTTCTGAAAAGACATTGTTAAATAATGTGCCTGCATTTCATGTGGTTTCTTGTGCATTCTTTAATCAATAAAATATTCTTCAGATCAATACAGGTGTTATTTCTCTGCTTGGAACCATTTGTAAGTATATGATGGAGGCAGTTACAGCATAGGTGGTGCATAGCAAGGATGGCTCTTGGGCACAACGCAGTTATAGCTCCACTCACACACAGCAGGTATCAATATAAAATTGGACACACCAGCATAAAATCACAACATCCTCTCTGCCAAGCAACTCCAGATAAGCTGCACTGGGGAAATGAGGGCTGAGTGTGTTTAATACTGTGTTTTGTTCCCTATCAACAATGTCAGCAAAACAGTTTTGCAGATTTATGTTGATTATTCTATCAGTAAACAGTGACATAGTCCCTTGCTGAAAAGAATGTTTGTAAAATGTGTCTGGTGCCTTGGTAATGGAAAATATAGAGGACAATTCTGATTCTGCCAGCTCGTTTAAAACTAGATGAGTTTTAAGCTGCATGTCATGGGTGGAAAGTTTGGACATTGAGGAGTGTGAGAGGCTGTTGTCACAATAATGTTCGTGCAAATAACACTTAAAGTGCTGCTGAGTGAAGGCTGGAAGATATGAGAACCCTGTTTGTAATAACATTTTTACTGTGGGATACAGCCTGTGCCTTCAAAGTACTATGCGAACTCTGAATAATTAAGCATTTGGATTGGCAAAGTGGGTATTTTGAAACGAAACCCCAAGGTCACGGGCAGGTTTAGCAGTTTCCCTTTCGTCCTCTGTCAGGTATAGGACTTTGACTGTCTGCTGGCAGAAACCCTGACTTTTTGAAGAGTTTGGTATTGGTACTGAGCCAGCACATGCCTATTTTTCATCTCTGCATTGTAAGCCATGCTATAAAATCTTTGCATGCATCCACAGCAAACTAGGGGACTAGTTTGTCACAGCACCTTAAAAGTTCTCAAATGTGGCTGCTGCACAGGAGTGTGATCAGTGAACCCCCATGGAGAATGTGGAGCATCATCTCCCAGACACGAGGCCGGTCTGGAACAGCAGCAGGGAAGAGGAGTCTGGAGCTGGGACAGGGTTGGCCTGGACAGGTTGTGCCAGGGGCTTTGTTACAACAGTAATTAGGCATGCCAGAGTTATGCAGCAACACTGTCTGTCTTCCAAGTACTTAATTTTGCTATCAATTTTAATTTTCATATTAATTGCCATTAGTTAAACTGATGTAATGAGCCTAGAGTGGCAGATAAAGATGACAATAGGGGTGAGTGTGAATTCTGACTCCAGTCAGTGAAAGTAGCAGCTTGGCAGTTCAGGTCTCTACAGGCTACCAGCAAACTCACAGTTAAAGCTTCAATTCAGCCTCAGTTTCAGTCTATTCCTGTTGTGTTTTGAAACCACCGAATCCCTCAGACAAGTAATTGTTCATTTTGGTGCAAACTCCATGCATCCAGACTCAAATCTCCTGTTTTCAAACCCAATTAGGAGATGGTAATTACCTGCGGGACGTGGGGGTTTTTTGTCTGCCGGGGCAATGCAAATACTCTGTATCTCCCCTTCCAGTTATCAATAAAACACTAGAGCAAAATAGTGTTTTCCTCTCGGTGTTTTCAGGCAGTGTTATGCCAAATGAAAGCAATATTATGAGATTGCATGTGTTTGGGAATAATCATGCAAGCTATTAGTAATCATGCCTCACTGTTCTTCAGCACTGCTCACCCCCAGCTATTGTGTGTTTGACACATAAATAGCTGTGTGAGAACTCCTGTCACTGCCCTCTGGATGGGGGAGCTGAGGTCATCAGGCAGCCAGTGACACCGTCAGAAGGTGAGGGCAAATCTCCTGAGCTTCAGTACTTTCTGAAAAACACGTCTATAACATATTCTCTATCCTAGTATGCAACAGCCACTCCAACTCAAGGGCAAGCTGAGCAGAAGAAGGATATTGCTAAGTAGCTGTTCGGTAAAGGAGACCTGCAGAACATGGAGAACAGCGATTTCTTTTGAAAAGTGCACAGAAAAGTGGATTGGGAGTCTTTTGTGACATAATCATCACTCAGTTGCCCACCAGTCTAGTAGGTGGGAAGAGTTATTCTCAACTCTCAATATCATTTCCAAAGGGCAGAAAAGGCAGTTGTCAGCTCTTTTATCTCTGGATGAGGATTTCCTCTTCATCTTCCCCTTCATAATGGTCCCAGCCCTGGTGAAGCTGAGAGTGTTAAGGAAGGGAATTGCTTCAAATATGCAGGTGTCTTTGAAAAAACAGAACACTTGCCATCTGGCTACCTATCCATTTGAAAACCATCTCTTCCTCAGTGTGCTGAGAACTACTGAGATTGTCAGGAACTGTGATGGTCTTTGTCCTACAAAGCAAATTAAGCACATTTACAGTTTAGGTTGGAGCTGCTGCAAACAGGCAAGGACTATATAAAAATTTATTAATGATAAACACCATTTGAATTCATTGGTTTTGTTCTTTTCTTTCTCCTAGACTTGCAGTGGGTTTGGACTTTTGATGAACCTGGGACAAAGGTAATCATTACTGGGACCAGAAAGAATGTGAATTGAGAAAGAAAGTCCCTGAAACAGGCCGAAATGCTTGAATGACAGTTCACTGTTCTGCTGCTGAAATAAAAGAGCATAAACAAAAACAAACAGCAAATGATTTTGTTCAACTGTAAGATTTCTTGTTGCCCCTGCTTTCATGCATGCTGGAAATCAGAACAGCTGCTCTTGCCTGCTCCTGCTATTAGTCCTGGTCAGAGGCAGATTCTGACCGTGGGGATGAAAGAGAAGAGTTCAATATTTGGCATGGCGACTGAGCAGAGCTTCATGATGTAGAAAACTGTCCTTGCATCTGTTTTATCAGAATCTGTCTTCCCTGGTTTTGCAAGCCAATATGCAAACAGCACACATGGTTTTTGTACTTTACTGCTCAGAGCTGGTATCAACAGAAATTGGAATTGCAGGAATACCATGCTGGAGAGAATTGGTATTGCTGTGACTCCTCTCTCTCCCTTCACACTTTTCCCAGCCTCAGCTGCATAGATCAGTTGTGTACTGAGGGATAAAGTCATCTTTTCTGTTGAATTTCTCCCTCATGTACATCATATCTAAGAGGAAGGAGAGCCAAATGCCATCTGTGCAGAGGAGATTCTCAGGTTGTCTGAGGCAGTACAGGGTGCAGTAAATATGCCCTTCTCCCTTGTTTTGCAAGGAACATGTTAATTTTGAAGGCAAGAAGTGCCAAGAACAACAATACAGATACTTGACAAAAAAGCTTGAAGAAAGAGTGATGAAATTAGATACCTTATCTTAGGTTAAGTGAACTCCTTTAGGCCAAAGACTGAGTGTATACGGGTCCAGGGACTACAGAGGAGCCCTGAGGTGGGCCAGGCAGACTTCCTGGGACAGAGTATTATCAGCTCCTTCCCTGGGGGGTGTTCACCTGAATGAGGGGGCATTTCTCAATTCATAGCATCTTCAGTATCCAGTAGTTGTCAGCCTTCAAGCTAAGCAGGTGATGGGAATTGATGACAGACATGAATTGGAGTTAACTTAAACCTGCAGAGGATCTGGTCTCCTGCTCCCTTAAGACAGGGCAGTCGTTCTGAAGTGTGTGTGGAAGAAGGTAACATTGAAGAACCAGGTTTACAAGACGATCCAGACGCTTGAACATGATGAGAGGTTTTGTTCTTTCACATCAAAAATGCTGATGGGGACACCAACATTAGTGGAGAAGGCCCAAATTCACATAAGACTCTTTCTTAAAAAATATAGAATGAACTGCTTCTTTGCTTCTTAAAATCCTCAAGTCAACAGCAGATGCTTTTGCCTTAGTCAAATGCAAGTGACTGATCTAAGCCTTGCCATAAGTGGATTAAGTGTTATGGTCTGTGTCACAAAGAAACTGAGACTATAAAATCTTCTTTGGACTGAAATCTGAAGAATAAGAATTATGTAGCAACATTATTGATCCAATAATGTAAACAAAGAACAATAGTAACATGTTCTTGAACAACTGCCAACTGAAAAAAAAGATAAATTCTTGCCATCTGATTTGCTATTCAGACACTAGATATGATAAATTACAAAAAGGGTAATACATTAGATGTCTTAATGTGGGCCATCTGGTTCCCGGAGCTATCTCAGCGAATGCAGTAAATAACAAAGCAGGCATGAGTGCATTTTTGCAATGGCCACTTATGCTGAATCTCAGCTGCCACTATGGAGACACTTTTTTGAAGTAGCCCAGTCTCAAACAGAA
The DNA here is from genome assembly GCF_003984885.1 of Neopelma chrysocephalum. NCBI lineage: Eukaryota > Metazoa > Chordata > Aves > Passeriformes > Pipridae > Neopelma > Neopelma chrysocephalum. The sequence continues at coordinate 469,124 of NW_020897961.1, forward strand.
ATAATACCTGATTCATATGTTCAGAAGTAAATACAAAAGGTTTATCCTTCCACCATCAGATGCCTGCTGAACTGTTCAGTGCTCTATTAGTCTGCTGGTACTTGTCTCTGGCTTTTCCCCCTCAGAGGAAATTTTGTGAAGGTTGGCTTGGCTGGCAGCTGAACAATGCCAGAGTAGAGTGAGGAGCAAGTCAGCCTCATGCAGACATATTTCAGCTGAACCTTGTTTTATTGAAAGTGGAGTCCCAAAATTCCAAAGCATGGGAACAGAATGGTGTATTTAGAGCTGCTGTGGCTTTGGACTGGATCTGTACCTTCAAACCAAATATACACCTTTTGGAGAGTGGGATTCATCCTATGTAACTTTATACATGTAAACCAAAATCACCTCCACGATAGGGAGACATCTGAAGTTACAGGTAAATCATCCTGTGTTCCATCAGATGGACAGGGAGAGGAGGGGGCCAGTAATTCCACCTGATCATCCCCACCCTCCATGTTGCCAGTAGCTAAGAAGCAAAGTGAGTTCAGCACTAAGGAGTTTGGTGCTGTTTTCGCAGGTACTTTCAGTCCAGGGATGCAACTGCTGCCCATGAGTTCACTGCAGCCATCAACTCACAGGTGCATTTCAACAACATGTTTCTGTCTAAGAAATTACTGTTTGTCTCTGGTAAGATTGAGGTGATTTTAAAGCACTTCAAAGATGTCTCAGGTGCAAGTGGGTAATGTTAAAATGACATGTTGAAGCAGGACAAATCTGAGACACCACGGATCAGAAGTGGGAGTATTTGCTGTGGCCAGCACTAGACTTACTCTGGCATCCATGATACAATGGTTAAGAGTCATTTCCACTTTGTGTCTCTATTTTCAGTTGTGAAATAGGAAGCAGCCTTTTCCTTTCAGTTAAGTGCTTTGACTTTTACAAGTGAGAAACGTTAAACAAACAGATTGAAACCACTACAGCTCTGGGAATATTTCCTTTAACTTCAGGGAGATTTGGCTTATGGCCTGTACCATATTGTACTGCACTGGCTCAATTGGAAAAAAGAATAATTAATTAAAAGTTCACAGGTCTTTAAATTGAAGTGCAGATAAAAGGGTAGAATGTTTGTGGTAGGTTTCCTCTTTAACTGCCCTGAGCGTTTGCCATTACATACCAGTGGGAACTCTCCAACCAACAAGTTCACTAATCTCCTTTTAATCTCATTGAGTTCTGAAAATTTTCTAGAAAACATTTTTCAGAACTAATCTACCCAGGCAGGGTGGGGAAAATATTAAAACTCACAAAAATCTGCGCAACAGGAAATAATGTTAGAAAGCTGTGAAAATCATTTATCCTTTTGAAGCGTAATGGTTTTTAATTTTCTCATGCCCTGATCTCCTTGGCAACAATTTAAAAGTACATAAGCATTCATGAATCAAAGCCATTCACATCTGCATTTTTAATTATGTGTCATAGGATTGAAACTTTCCCTTTGATCTGTGCATTTAAAGGGATTTACAATTTAATGATTACAATCCACCTCCCCCCAAAGCCTGTTCTTGTTACTGAGCAATGTCACAAAGGGGTCACTGTTGGACAGAGGGAAGACAGTTTTGTTCTGGATGTTATAAGCATATCTGAAACTTGCCTTATGCTCTGGCTCATGGAGAAGATCCCTATGTGGTGATGGGTCTTCCCAGTGCTGGTGACAGTGCTTCTTGCTCTAGGCAAGACATTCAAAAATGAAGTGAGATAAAACAGAACAAAAATAACCTGGTTGCCCATTAATTAGTCCTGTGCTCTAGGAAGCTGCCTCTCTTGCCCTGTGTAATGACTTCAGAGCCACGTAGCATGGGCACCATGACAAATGGAGGTAGAAACACTACAAGCTCATGCTGTGAGGGATGTTGGAAGCAGTTAATGGCTTTGAGGTGAATGGAGCAGTTTGTCCTTGCAAGCAGAAATCAAGCAAAGAGAAGCACGCAAACGTTTTGATTCAGGCTGGGCAAAACACGCAGCTCTTCCCCTGCACCTCTTTGGGAGACTGAGCTCTGAGGAGACTGGTCTTGGCAGGGCAGAGAGGAAACCTTGTGCTCAACACAGAGGTTGAGAGTAGAGGGATCTGACTGCCGGGGGAGAGAGAGAGCTGGTGGTGAGAAGATGCTGTAGTGGGTCTGGAACGGGGAACAAGCGAGGAGGCCTGGGGAGGGTGACAGCTCTGATGGCTTTTCCATGTAACACAGGGCTCCCAAGGGAGTGAAATACAATGCCTGTGGAGTACAGAGAGGCTCCAGCTGTGGTTGCCAGAGAGGTGGACAATCCTGGTGGAGTTGCTTGACTAATTTGATTTCTCATGAGGCTCATAAAAGCCCAACTGCATCCTGTGCACGTACACCAAATATCTCATGAGCACAAAAAGACTGTCCTGCTCACCACGGTCGTTCAAAGATGTCAGCAGTTTTCCATTAGGTGTGTCATGGTTTTAGCAAGGTCCAAAATTTAATTCTGATTCCTAGCCCCCCACCCACATCTCAACTCCATGTGAGATGGGTTTTCCAGACAAAAACACGAGACTCAATATGGGGGAAGGAATATATTACAAAGACTATATACGTGAATAAATACTATAATACATTACAAACAATTTTAACTCTATATCTATCTCTACCATGACAATAATATTTACAATGGGCCAAATCTCTTCTCTCTCCAAATAAAAGTCCAGGAGAGAAGAAGAAGAAAAGACCCCTTCCAGTCTGTGAGCAGCAGGTCTTCCTCTCTAGGCAGTAGGCTCTCTTCTTCTCTTCCACTAGAAACAGTTGCTGGCTCTCTGCCAGCACACACGAGGGAGGTTTCTAAGTCTCTCTCGGCCCCCGTCTCCAAACAAGGGGTCTTTCCATGGGCTGCGTAACCCCAGACACGGCCGCTACACCATGGTCATATCACGAAGCACCGGGGTCTCCGTGACGGTCTGGTATCCTCAGGGGAAATCAAGCCCCTGTGCAGAGCTCCCATGCTCTGCCTCAAAGATGGCTGCCAGCTTCTCTGAAGCTGGAGCAGGGGGGGCCAAGGTCACCCCCCACACACACACATTCCTTCGGCCGTCCTGGCTTATCTCTCAGGAGGCCATGAGCTTCCTAGCTCCTCTCAGCAGTGCATATTGCACTTTAGGACTCCTCTCAGTCCACCACCCCCTCCTCTTTCTCGGAGGGGTCTCTAGCGAGTTTGGGGGTTTTGGTTTGTCCAGTTCTTACCCTCCAAAACTCTGTTCCTGCTGCTGGCTTGGTTCTCTTGTCCTGTTGCTGCTTTTCCTTCTCCTCAGACACCTCTGTGTCTGCCTTAGCTGCATACCGGCTTGTGTTGCTCCTTTTGGTCCTTATCAGTTGGCTCTTTGCCACTGCTCTTCGGACGCTGCTGTCTCTGTTGCTTCGTCACCCACTCGCAGTGGAGAAAACTCCTTCGGCATCTCAGACACAGGTATTTAGTTCAGTTCTGAGTCCCTGCAGCCCCCCAACCGGGGCTGGGGGGGGCAGAGGCCCCCAAGGGCCGGAGCCCCTTCTCCTCGTGGCCTCTACAACATGGCCACCTCTTCTTCCCAAGAAGTACCACTGCTTCTCTTTTCGGTCTCCAGAGATATGTTTATATTTTGCAGGAGCACTGATTGGTCAAGCCCCAAGGGTCACCACCCCCTGGGGGTTACCACTTTCAGCTTCAGGGGGAAAACCTGGCTCAAACCACTACAGACTGGATGCAATGCACAGCACAAACTGGGCACTCTCTAAGGAATCGTTCCCTCAAAACTTTTTGCTAGATATTTAATTTTTTTGCTGAATAACTGTTAAAAATCACGTGGCTTGGTGATGTGAAAAATGAATGAAGTCACTTTTGATGTGCCTGTGCAAAATTAAAGCATTGTGCAGACTGCTTTATATGTTGTTGTATTTTCTTCTTTAAAAAATCAATAAAAAATGCTAAACTAAAAACCCTGAGCAGAATATTTTATGACTTATTAAGCTACTCATGGGTGCAGCTACAATAGCAAGGGTTCTGTTAATCAATGCTTGAAGCTGACTCCATGGTGAGTTGATGAATTGAAAAATTTGTTTAGACCCCTTTTTGCCTCTCTTTAGAGGGTCTTAATTTAGTAGATTTTGTAAAGTGAGCATATGTTTGTGCCATCAGCAGTAAGGTAATATTGTATGATTTAGTATTAGAAACATCATTTATACTTAAAAAAAGCTCAACTGGTATTTTTACTGAGATGTGCTGTATGAAGATCCAATTTTACAATCATTTTCTCACATGAAAAAATTCATGGTTACTCTATTGACACCTGCTGTTAAATTTCTCCAAATGAGATTACACTAGAGGTAGACTACTTGTCCACATAAAAGCTACAGGAAAAGATCCTAACAATTATGAAAATGGGAATCAGGAATCAGGAAACAGTCATGCTTTCTAGAGCACAGGTACCATTTATAGCCTAGAGAAGTGCTGTAGTTCAAAGATAAGCGTGAATCAAACTTTGGGAATAGGTAGTGATTTGCAAGAAGGTGAGAAACAGGGAGGTAGAGAAGTTGTAGAGAGGAAGACTTGGGCAGAATCTTGCTTTCTTTGTTGCATTTTGTGGGTATTTTTCACTGCATGAAAATATTCATAAGATGCGAGAGAGTAGGAGGAGCAGTGGCTAAGTTTTGAAGCAGCAGTGATCCACAGACTGTTTCTGCCCATAAGATAATTAGTACCACAGTATAATTAGAGAGGAAAGAACAAAAGGAAGTACTGCTGAGGGCTTCAGTTTAATTTACAAGGAAATCTAGGTAATCAACTAAATATAATGTACTCTTTTAAAACATTACATGTTGGTATTATACTTTAGAGAGCACAGATCATCAGTTTGTAAAGGTAGAAATCCCCTTCTGAGAAGTATACCCAGTCTTCTATAGATTGAATTTCCTTTTATTGAAATACATTTTATTTAAATAGTCTGTGATACTCCTGTTGAACTATAACTGAATTTTGAATAGGGTGCTGAGAATTTTAATTAGGCAGTAGCTGGGGAAGATTAGGCCATCGCAGTTTGGTCCTTCCTCCAAGTCCTGCATCTCTGCAAGTAGCTGGTGCGTGGTTGTGATTCTGCAGTGCTCAAGTCTCCTTTTGTCATATCTTTATTGGCATTCTCGGGCACAGTTGCCACTGAGTCCAGCATCTCCAAGGATCCAGAACAAGTGGATCTTGTTTTGAGCCCAGGAAAGGTGCTCTGGCCCTGACTGATTTGTTCATTGCTTGCACTCACCTGCACTCTGGCACTCCACAGTTGCCTTCTGTGGCACATGGGCAATAAGTGGTTTTGGAAGGCCTCACTAAATCTGGTAGTAAAAGCAGGACTGTCTTTGTTGGCAGTGGCACTAGAAGGATTAAGAAAGCAATAAATTTGATGCCAATTTTCCTTTTGCCTGCAGAAGTGGCTCTTGCCACAGCTGGTACAATGTGCCAGCAACAAGCTGTTGGCAGAATGTTGTTAGAAACCTATTTAGTAACATTGGGTGCTTTCAGTTGCTGTGTCCTTTGGTATATGAACATGGCATCTTCTTTTCCAGGCTGAAGATGTGAAACAAACTATGAGGAAGCACAAAGCTGACATACTCAGGCTTGGAGCATCCCACATGTGTGACTGTACTGAATTTCTTCCTGCCAGAATTCCTCTAAAACACTCAGGAACTCCAAGTAAGCCATGACCCAGCAAGGATCTTTGGTGGCTCTATAATACATTTATTCCCACTTGTACCTTACGAGCTTCCCTGTTTACTGCCTTCTGCTTGTCTCAGTGTTTTTGTTGTATTTCTTCAATAAGATTTGGGCTATAGGGACATTCAGTATCTCATTTTCTGCACAGCTCCTATCAGAAAGACCCCATGGTCTTCATAGTACTACAAAGAATGATTACAACTGGCTACAAACAAGCTGACTACAATAAAAAATAACAAAGAATCAATGCACATGCTGAAAATTAGTCATATCAATTATTCAGCTAATTCATTTAAATCATTACTATATTTGGAGAAAATATTACATGGATGTACAGTTTTTGCAAAAAGAAAACCCACTAGATTAATTGAAAGGAAAATATGTAGCTCATGGCTGTGCTTGTTTCTGTTGTGGTTGTTGTGGCTGGAATGGTGGCACATGAGGGCTCCAGCCATGAACTTCAGGTGAGACCCCAGCGTCCTCTCTTACACAAAGGTAGCAGAAAAGCACACTGTGTCCCAGAGCCAATGGAAAGAACAAAGAGAAAGTGGGATTCTGATGCAGTCCTGGACTGGTGGGGAGACAGCTGCACACCCCACAGACGTCACACTGCGGGAGGGGCAGCGTAGCTTTAGTGGCTGTCACAGAGGAGGAACCCTCCCACCCTCAGTATTTACAGCTGAGTTTATGGGGGTATTCTTTCTTTGTCTGCCTAGATTTGAAGGATACAGAACAATTATTTCAGCTCTGGAATGTCAGTGAGCTAGTTTGAAGGGGTAGCTTGGGCTGCCAGATGTGTTGAAACCTGTTCCCTGCACAAATCAACTGCACATCATGTGCAGTGAATTTAATGATACCAGAGCCATGCTGAAGTCATTATGCCTGTGCAGTATAATGCCTGAACACACAGACCTGTTTGGGAGATCTGATCACAAAAGTGACATCTTCCTGCTCCCTTCTCTTTACTTGTGAAACCATGACAAGAAGACAAACAGCAGACTCTGCTGCTGGTGACTTTAGTCTTTGGTCCCACAGTGGGCTTGGTTCAGGGTCACAATACTCTGCTCACAGGCTGTTACCTTATGATACAACTTCCTGAACAAGTGCAGTAGCACCACTTAAGACCTCTTTGGAGGGTGCTCAGATCTCTCTTACTAAGGTTTGCAGTAGTGGAAGTCAAACATCACACTCCAGCTGTGGGTGATGACTTAGATTGATGAAAGAAAATTAAAACTTTCAACTCCCTACCCTAGAGAGAGAACATAATGATCCAGACCAATCCCACTTAACTCTTTGAAATTATTGTTATCTTTTTAAAGGAAGTCAATGATTTATGAGATGTTTAGTGGGCAAAACCCTCTGCAAACACTGGGCTGGCTAGATTATAAATGATCTGTGCACAACCTGGGATTTTTCTATCAATTCATAAACAGTCTAACTATGACTAGGGCTTCTTTCTCTGAGTTGCAGAGCCTACAGAAATAACAATGATTTGCTGTGCTTGGGTATAGCTTAGGCAACAATAATTACTGCACGGAAAAGTTCTCCACTTAATCAATGGGCTGAGGCACAGCACATTAGAAGTTTCCTCCTTTGCTTCAGCATAAAGGAGGGAAAACAGAAACAGGTGAAACAAAACTGTCAGAGACAAAAAACATTCAAACACATTACTGAAAACTCTCTTCACTGGGTGTTATGCAAATGCAGAAGAATAGAAATTATGGAGGGGAAAAAAACCCATCACAACAAAGGACAGAAAACAGACAGTCCCTGACCTGGAAATTCTTTAATAAGAACTGAAAACTAGGACCAGCAGGAAAAAGAAAAGAGTCAGAGTACTGAGAAATACTATAACATTAAAGTCAATACAAGAGGTTTATTAAGGTACAAGTATGTTTGAGACACAAACCAATTCACTGTAGAACTAGTAAGAAAGAAACACAATTTACAAAGCTGAGGCACTTTACAGGAGAAGATGGGAAAGCGTTTAGTTTTAAGGGTGACTTGGTGGGGTTTTTTGGGGGCTCTGATAGGGGAAATGCACCGTGACCTATGTCATGTGAAGAAGGCTCTGTCCTAGGAGTGATGATCCAAATCTGACAGGAGGCACCTGGGAGAAATGAAGCAATTTGGCCAAAGACTTACAACAAGTCCACCATTGCCAGTCTGCCTCTCAGGCTGTCCTTTGCTCATTCTGCCAAGCTGCATGTTCCTAAGCAAGCTCCTGGGTGCTGGTGTTGTCATCCCTCAACTCATGGCTTTGACTGCAAGCACATGAGATGATCAGTCTGTGAGCACAGTTATCGGGTTCTTGGTGTTCTCCTTATGTCTTCTCTGTTAAGATTTGAAGCAATTAATAGGAACAGGTGGAGTTAGGCATCATATTCCTTGTCTGCCATTCATTCTGGAATGAATAGAAGTCATGTACATGCATTGTTGGTGGAAAAAACAGGGGAGGCTGTGAAGGCTCTTCCAAAGAGAGTCTTCCAAAGAGATTTTAGGCTCTTCTAAAAATCAGGTTGCTGATTAGTAAATCTGGGTCTTCAAAATAAGAAGCCTTTGTGGGAATTGTATCTGTGCAGGGGTTTGATCAAAATCCCAGAACAACAATTCCCAAAACATTTTGATGTTGTGAGTGAAAGTGGTGTTTCCCACTCCTGCACAAATCAAAAGTGGATCAATCCAATAAATTTTGGAAAATGTTATGGGCTCTCTAAATGGAGGACACATTAGGTTAGTCACTTAGAAGCTGCATAAAATAAATGAGTGCATTATAAGTCTTTATATAGCTGAGGGACAAGATTCTGCAAATGCTAAATGTGTTTGTTTTCTTTTGTGCTTATCCAACTGAAATGTAAAAAAAGATGTAGCTGGGAGCTGTGAAGACTGGCACAGCATCATGATAGTCATGTAGGACTATTGTCAGAGGATATGAAAGACAATGGGGTGGTTGGAAGAAGTATATTTTATTAGACTGATGTTGCTGGGGAAAACACATTTTTCAGGCTCCAAGATGGATATTTCTGGCAACAGCTTAGTCTGTGTGTCAGACCAATACAGTCTGAGTGGTGGATGAGTTCATGCAGGGGATAGAAAAGCAATGTCCCCTCCCTTCCTCTCTCACTGAAGTAGCCAAAATGAACTGCTATGTGAGTCAGGACTTTGCTTTTCAGCAATCACCAGATAAAGGATATTTGGGTGTTGACTGTCCCACATGTGACAACTCGTGTGTGCTCGGTGTGCAGCCCTTGTTGCGTAGAAAACATCCTGATCTGCATCACTGTGGGACAAAAGGTCAAGCTCAAGCTGACAAGGCTTGTCTGGGAGTTTGTTTCCCTGTGCAAAGCCCACAACATCATTATGCCCCATTACAGGGGTACTCAAGCTACAGGAATGTGATTGTCTCCTTGTCTGGGCACATAACTCCACAAAGAAATGTGTGTGCAGTACACCAACTGTGAAAATGAGAGATCCCTCTGAGGCTTTCAGGGACACAGGTACAGCATTCCAGCAATGTGCTGTGAACCAGGAAGGTTTAGCTCACAGTGCCCACAAGGGAAATTGTGTGGAAATTCAGGAATTCTTCTGCCCTTTGCATTTCCCTTTGAAAATTTCTCCCTTTGAGGCCTCAACACATATGTTAGGTATCTAACCATAGGTATTCTGACATGGAATTTTTAGCCTTCGTGTCATAAACACTAAACAACAGCTATCCATAGTACAGCACAACAGAATTAAACTGCACTTGTAAAAGCATTCAGGTTTCAGGTCATAAGACTGTACATTTTCTTTTTCCTGACTCCCCTATGTTTGAGGTCTGCTTGCAGGGAGGCAGGACTAGCACCTCATCAGTGATTCATTTCCTAATGAAATGGAAACCGGCATCAGGAAGGGAAGAAAAAGAAACCTGGGAAAAAAAAGGCAAGATAAATGGCTGGCTTTCTGCAACACATGCAGTGAAACAATGGGACTAAATGAGATACATTCCTGACAAAGATCTCTTCTGTTCTCTAAAGGCTTTCATTGTACCTGGAGTTATGTTTTATCTTTAAAAAGTGGCCTTTATTTTATGTGAGCACTCTCCCCCTCACCCTCTTTTCTGCTTGCTGAGATTTAAGTAAGCTCTTGTAGTTCTCTATCTCTGATCAGGCTTAAAGATTTGGAAAGCTCTGAGTTTGCAAGGATAAAAAAGGCCTTAGTATCTAGACACTGATAGATCTGATTCATCACCTCGGGAGGACATTACCACACAACCTGTGCCACAGATTGACTTGATAACAAGCTCTGGATTTTTCTTGGCACGCATCTTCATTTAAAGGTCAAAGCTTTTCCAAAGAAAGAGGAATTGCAGGGTTAGGGGAATAAAAAATAAAGTGGTCACATTATCTTGACAAAGCCGCAGTCTTCACTGAGGCCAGGGGATTTAGAGTGAGCACAAGGAGCCTGATTCTACCTGAATAAAATATGTTTTTGAGCTGCTCTGAAGTCTGCAGAAGGAACAGAGCCAGAGCATGGATGAGGGGGTTGCAGTCCAGTCTGGGCCAGGTTAAATGCCTAGCTGCAGCAAGTGGACTCAGCTCCTGCTCCTTCCCCACTTGGAAGCAAACAAGTGGAATAAAAAAAGACCCTGACCCTGTTTCAGACCCTGACCTTATGGACAAGGAGAGAAAGACACCCCAATTCAGTGGATGCCCAGCCCTTTTCTGGTTTTATCTTGCAAAAATGAAACCTCCAGCCTTAGACCGAAATGCCATAGTCTTCTGTTTCTGGTTTTCTTTTTCTTCCCTTTCCTTCATACCTGAGCAATAAGCTACTGCCTAAGTTGCACTAAACTTCATCTGCTCTCGGTCAGGATATCTCTCTGGGTAGCAATTAAGCAATGATGGCTGCCACTTAATGGGGATGGTTATTTTCACTTAATTGGTGTGTTTTCCAGTGCCTTAGACTTGGGTGGGTCTCTGTGCATGGTCTATCTCTGGCTTTATGTGACTTTTTAGCACCAGAGGCACAGAGAGTGCTTTCCCATCATCTTATCATGTCTGCTCACTTGACCTTTCTGTAACAGGCAAGGTGAATCAATATTGACTGTCCTTCTACAAATTCCAGTGGTCAGCTAATAATGTAGGGATGCCTTGCTCTCTTTAGGAATTTCTTTGCCCCAGCACACAGTCTCTTTCCTTTCCTGCCTCCATATTTTGGCATTAAATTCACCAAGGACAGTGAAAAAAGCCCCTGTTATGAATTCAAACCACTGATAGCACCGTGCAACAGAATTGAATTTCACCATCTAGCAGCACCAGGGAAAGCCAGCAAGAGGGCCTGAGCCCAGGAGAATGGGATTAGGAGTAGATCTAATTCTTTTCTGCAGGCTGCCCTGTAATCTGCTCTCTGACACCAGCCTAATCTTTTTATCACTCTGCACTGAAATTTCATGATCTGGAAAATTATTCCACTGTGGAGTGAGCTGTGTGTGAATAACTGATTTGGTTTGGGTGGCTTTGGTTGTGAGAGTGGATCAAAAGGAAGCCAGGTTCACCGTTTGACAGAGAATCAGAAAGCTGAAAAGCAATTTGTCCTGTCATAAAGCATTAATAAAATTCTAAACACGGATTTAAAAATAAATAACAGTGAAGAAGTGGTACATGGTTTGGAGGTAAAGCAGAAAAAGGAAAAACAAAATGTCACGTCGACATTTTTAGAATATTTAAATTTAGATTACTGAAATGACAATATTGGAAATACACTGCTTGCCTCAGCATTGCTTCCCAGCCTGTCTAATTTGATCTAGAAGAGAAGAAAACTACCAGCAAATAGAAAACATCTTTTCCCATGTGCTGATTAAATGAAAAGCCCACAAGGCACTCCCACAATGGACAAATGAGCAAGTATATGTCTTTAATTGACATAATTCCTGTAGCAGGGAATGGTTATATCTTCACAGTGTTTGACAACACACAACACAGGTGTTTAAGGGCTGGAGAGCCTATTGGAGATACTGTTTGTCATAAGTAGATTCCATCAAGGCTCTTTGATATTTTCCATTTTAATCCTATCTGTAAAACATTGACTTTTCTAATCAGTTGTGAAAGTAAATCCCCAGGATTTACCAGATTATGTGTGAAATGCAATAGGGAGTACTTAAATACATCAGCAAATAAACAAACACATAAATCAAAAACTGGAGGGGGAGAAAGCAGCACTCAGTATCCTGGCTGCAATCCATGTTTATTATTTAACTTTAAAATGACAAATCAATGGCAAAATGGAATTAAGTAGCTGTGTAAGCACAGAAGTAATTTTATCAGTGTATGAGATGCTCATGTTTTACATTATACAGAACACGGTGTGTTTACTGAGCAAATGCAGAAACATCAGGGAGAGCTGGAACTGGAACCAGGGCTGAAGGGAGCGGGGACATCATCAGCGAGATGAGACTCTGGGGACAAGTTCCTGATGGTAACAACACGGACAATAACGGGAAAGTGATGCATTCAGGCTCTTCAGAGAGTGTAATGAAACTTGATTTATGATTGAAGGTAGAGCTGAGCAAGAAGAGGTAAGACCTTGTCCAGAGGTCAAGGCTGACCCAGTCTCAACTGTTTAGGCCGGACTGATCTCTCCTGGATACAGCTTTAACCCTGAGACTGACCTTCATTAACTAATGTGTGTGTTAGAAGGCACTAATGTTTTCGCTTGTACTGGAAATAGTGTAAAAGTGATGTTGCTGGAACACAAGCACTATGTAAATCTGTAGAGATTTTGTGTTGCTTTCTAAGAAAGTGCACCCTTAGAGGATTTCTCATAATGGATATCTCATATGATGTTTGGGCCATCACAGGTTGATTTTTGCAGGGAATTCCTGCCCTTGTTGTGGTTTAGTTATATTTTATACTTCATTTAAAGTCCTTCTTTTTGGGAAAATCAGTGAAACTGAATTGTCATCTGTGTGTCTATTCAGGGAAAGTGTTATTGGGACCAATAACAAGGACTTATTTAAAGATGAAAATAAATTAGTTATGTGATAGAGTTCATGAGAGTAGAAGATAACAGAGAGTAATTAAATCACTGGTTGGTAATCCCAAAGCAGCATTTCCTGAGCATGACAGCACCTGGTCTGAGATATCCCTGGGGTCAGTTGGGGTCAGCAGGCCCAGATATATCACCCCAACCCCTTGTGCACCCTCAGGCTCCTTGCTGGTGGGGCAAGGAGCAGAAAGGGCCTTGGCTGTGTGCAAACACTGCTCAGAGATAATGAAAACATCCCTGAGTTATCAACGTTGTTTCCAGCAGAAATCCAAAACATGGTCCCATACCAGCTACTGTGAAGAAAATTAACTCTATTCCAGCCCAAACCAGCAGAGGTTGTTAAAACATAACACCCTGAGAGTCTCATTGGACCTGCCTGCACCAGAAAACTGAGTCAAATTCCAGACACTGAAGTAGGCTCAGATGCAAATAGAAATACCAGGTGGGTTTTTACTGCTGCTCTCTGCCCCTGTGCCAGGCCAAGCCACAATTGTCTCCTACCTGCATGTCAGAAGTCTCAAAAGTTGACAGTAAGGAAAAAATGCAGTGGAAAAAAAAATACACGGAGGTCACTGAAAATGATAGCTAGTGAGGAAATCCAGATTTCATCCAAAAGAAGGGAATTTCTGGGATCTGTCTTGCAAAAAACAGTAAATGCTCTGAATAAACCCTGAATATGTAAGTGGAGATCTAGATGGGAAGAATGCTGAGGGAATGTTGCCCTCTCCTCACCAGGTCTCCCGGGCATGGCTGTCAGATACATCATAGAACCACAGAATCATAGAACAGGCTGGGTTGGGAGGGACCTTAAAGCTCATCTTGTTCCCCCCCCTGCCGTGGACAGGGACACCTTCCACTAGACCAGGGTGTTCCAAGGCCCATCCAACCTGGCCTTGAACACTTCCAGGAATAGTAAGTGCTTTAGCTACCTGGTCTCTCTGTCCCATGGTGTAAAAGTCAAATTACTCATGACCCAATTTTTTTCCTCTGTGAGAAGTAGCCATCTCTGCAGCCAGGCTTGAGCCAGATCCTGTGGGAACTGCTGGGAGAGTGTAAACCCAGGCAGGAGGAGGGTGCAATTCACAGCAGGGAGGGGCACAGAGAGCTCAGTTGTTTGAAATGAAGTAGAAAGGAAGAGGCAACAATGAATTATTTCCCTAAATCAGTGAAGGGATCTTAAAACTGCAAAACATGCCACACTGGGGATCTTCTGGCTCTTTACAGAAATCTGTTGACGAATTACTGGTGTAGATGCTAGAGAATAGTTTTATATAAGGAGAAAAGAAAGCTGGAGAGTAATTGAGGATTGACTACTAAATCAACATACAGAGGCTTTCAGATGCTAGAGGCCAACAGATCACAGGCTGCTTGTTCTTTGTTGTTATGTGCTGTACTAGTGTTTTATACCTCAGTAGCACCAGGAGGCTTCAACTAAGACTAGAACCTCCTTGATCTGCATTAAGTAGGAATTTTGAGGTCTTTTCCTTCACAGTCATGAGAACTGGAAACTTTATTTCTCTGCATGCAAGACCAAATAGCTGAAGCTGTAAAGGAAACATGAAGTATCAAAGTCCTTTAGTGGAGTTAAGAGACCTGGCAATGCTGACCTCCTTTCCTCGGTGTTTGCATTTCAGTTTTTATTTCAAATCTTCTTTACTTATATCTCCAGCAGTCACTTTGGCTGCTGAAGCTCTTGGGCATGTGATTCAGCAGGTGTTGACCTTGGTTCAAGGGAGCTGCATTTTACTGATAGATAAAACCTGAATGTAGAAGTATCAGCAATGGTGCTACAGTTGTGATTGTTCAAGAGAAATGCAAGGTTTGCTGAAAGATTTAGGATCTTTTATGAGCTGGTCTGATATGATTGGAAAAGCAGTTATGGGCACACCAGTCTTTTGTCAAATTATTCTTTCAGCCTGGTGGCTGGATTAGGAGGGTGGAAATAGGAAGCCCTGTCCCTCACCTTGGCTCTGTCCCTGCCTGCTCTGACCCCTGCGTCAAGTTCATTCCTCCTTTTCCAGGACTCAGTTTCCCTATTGTCAAACACATAACACAGCTGAATGTGTGCAGGAGTGTTGTTTGTCCTAAGGAATATCACCTTGATATGTCCTTGACAAGACCTGAAATATCTTCTCTGTGTTTCACACAGTCCTGTTCCACAACTGAACTGTACTTTTCTAAGATTGTCTCTCGATGTGTTCCTGGTCCATGATGGCCTCTGGTTCCTCATTTCAGTGCCTCCTTTCAGTACAACCTCCACGGTTGTACGTGGAGGTGAATCTACTGCTGCTCAGGTTGGAGGTTGAGCTCACACCACATTGAACACCTTCACCCAAAAAGGCTGAACAGAATATCTGGCTGCCCTGTTCATTAATCATCTTCCCTGAAAAACCCTTTTAATTACATTATGTTCACAATCCATAAAATATAATTAAAATATGTAAATCTATTATATTATTTAGTGACTACATTGAGACCTGAAAGTTTAAATTAGATGTAAAACTGATACAGACCTATTGCTATTGATTACTTATATTAATAAATCACTGCAGCTTTGGACAGAGGTTTTTTTCTCCTACCAGGTGGAAATATCTTTTTTTCCTTCATTTCATCCATCAATTCTTCCATTTATGCAGCCATTTAAAACTACTATGGAGCATTAATGAATAACTACGTAACTTTTCTGAAACTAATAACATTCTTTAGCATAATTTCTTTACGTCCTATTCTCTTCTTTTGCTCTTTCTTGAAAGGCACTGCAGACTGCTGACAGTACAAAGGAGCACCAACTCCTTCCTCCAATGTTTTAGTTACAGATGTTACATCAGACACATATTTCAGAATTACACCATTTTCTGGGAGCCTGGGATGGCAGTACAGTGAAGTTAGAGCACTAAAACCTGGCAGTGTAGCAGATTTGAAAGTTATCCTAGCTTTGAGTCTTTTACACTAGGGAAGGAAAATTTAGCAGCAAGGGTTGTGCTGGCCCTGCACTGGGAAAAACTCCTTTAGTCCTTGCATGTAGCTTGCTGGATGCCGTTAACATCTATCATAGTGTAGAGCTACGTGGGCCCTAAAGAAGCATCTAAAAGTTTTATTTAGGATACTCTCTTACTATTCCCTGCTTTTTCCTCTGCCTAAACACATTCTGCTTCAAACACACATTGTGCTTGTTTCATGCAGGAGAATTTTTTAGCAATGTTTGAAAAGCCAAGGGTGCTGCTTTCCCATGGGGGCTGTGTGCCAGACCCTGGAGCCCTGGGCAGGGCCGACAGCAGAGGGTCAATGTTCTCCTCCCTCCTCCTCTTGCCCACCCAGTCACAGACCCCACATCTCTACAGAGCTGCTGACAGCAAAATCCAAAGGGTATTTCACAACAGATTAGAAGTATTTGAAACCAGAGAAAATGTCAGGCTGCTTGACAGCAAAAGACAGGCCTTTAGCACAGGCGCCTCTATTACCTTCCATTTCCTTGATTTGGCAAGATCACAGGCCTCAACCTCATTGAAAACCTTTTCTCTGCATTTCCTTCCTGTAGGGTAGACATACATCTCCTCTCCCTTCACTCGTGCTGCACAGCTCACCAGCAGCATGCCAGAACTTCCCAGGGAAATATTCAGGAGATGAGAAGTCAGCAGCAGCAAAGTACCAATTTCGTGTCAGGCAGTGTGTCAGTAATATAAGATAAAACAGCCCTTTCACCTGCTCAAAACCTTAATGCCTACCAGACATTCAGATCAGCAGTTTGGGCAAGTTTGGTATTTTCAGATACCAAGGTCATGTTCTTAAAGATAGGCAGTGAAATCAAATCCAAAAATACACAGGCAGGGGTGCAAAGAGGTAATTGTGCATATGAAATATGCAGTTGCAATCACCCACTGGGTAATTGTCTGCTCACAAGCATTCAGCTGCACCTGCAATTTCCTGGTTTCCTTTTGGAATGACTTGTCTGTGCCTGGGTGTGTGTGTGCTTGGCACATTCCTTTGAGCTTGAAACTGTGGCCCAAAGCACTGTGTTGCTGTTTAGCACAGATTTAAGCTTCTGATTTCAAAGCTGCTGTAATTAGTAACTTACAGTCAGTGTACTCTACCAATTCGTTGCCCACTGGGATATTACCAGACTTTATTGTTTCTTTCTGTCTTTGTGGAACTTCTGTAAATCTTTTCTTTGATAGCAGCTAGGGTTTCAAAGCTGCCCACATTTGAGCCAGAGGAGACTAATAATGATCTAATTAGTGGAAGATGTTTTTCTCTGCATTGCTGTATTTTATCTCTTCCCCAAAGACTTATTGGTGCAAGCCAACCTCAGGCACCAGCTAGATCCTTTTTTTTCCCTCATGAATTTGAGAAATACACAGACACATCTGTATATATCCCATGTTGTTCTCACTTGAGTGTGTAAATCTTGAAAAATCTTCCCAAGTGTAACTTGGATTTAAGAAGTAGCTTTGTTATTCCCAGAAGATTTTTCTTCCAGCTAAGATTTGTTTCTCTAGCTCAAACCACAAAGCCACTTTAAGTCTAAAAGACTTCAGTCTGTGTAAGCTGCAGTGTAGGACATATTTCTTATCCCCCTGTGGGTATTCATTGCCCCTCTCCTCCTGTTTTTGCAATTTCACTCTCTTTTTATTAATTAATGAGCTCCCTTAATTATTTATAGAAGCTTTAAAACGCATTAGGGTTGGATTCCACAGTCTCTTCATTGTCACATTGCACTGTTTTGCCACAGGAAGGGCACACGTTCCTCCCCAAAGGCCCCAGCAGTGTTAGCAGTTTTAATTGGCAGTGCAGTGACACATCATTATGCACTCACTGAGTGCAAAGCCCTGCTGTACACTTAAGATCAGTGAGTCTTCCCTTATAGTTCTTTGGGACCAAATGATGCTGGGCAGGGCCTTCACCATCCTCTTGCTTATTGTAAGGGGGTGCAGGACAAGGTCAGTGGATTGCAGGTCTGTTCTCTCACCCACCCAGACGGGCTGTGTCCTGCTGCTTGAACTGGCTGCACGAGAGGCATTACAGCAGGAGCATTTTCCTCCCCTTTTTGCTCCTACGTGATAGTTTTCTGGGTTTCTTGTTTCTTTATCGGAGTCAGCAATGGGACTGTATTTTTTTAACTACTCCTTTGGCAGATCTGTTTTACAAATGCCCTGGAGCCCAACCCTTCAGCCCAGCTTTGCTGCCCCCAAAACTTTCCCTTTTCAGCCTTGGCTCAGAGCTGTATCAAATTAGCCCCCAAAGGTGTCTGACTCCATCCAACCACAGAGATAGTGTGGGAGGAGGCCCGAGAAGTATGACAGAGCAGGAGAGAAAGGGAGCATTTCAGTGGCAGAGATTCCAGCTGGCAAGCAAGTTGTGTCACTTTGTGGTGCTTTATGACCTTGAGACACTGTCTCAATAAATCATGCCAAGTAATTAGAAACATAATTTAGAACTTAACTAGCATGTCAGAACACTGGGTATACACTGGTGATACCTTTCTGTTTTCGTTTCCTCTTCCCCTCCCACTTCCAGTGAAGGGAAACCACCCACGGGAGGCACAAACTCTGACACAATGAATGGGTTGCTGCCAGGAGCTGGTCCAGCCTGGAGAGCTGTCTGCAGGTGCCCAGAAGCCTCCTACTGCTCACCAAAGGGCCTCCCCTGACACCACAAGCAAATCCACTGGTTCTCCTGCAGAGTAAATATTTCCTTACTGATTTACATAGAAAGCAGATGTGTATCATTTGCCTGTGACCCTGAACGCTGAGATTGGCAGCAGGGCAAGAAAATGATGGCAAGGTATGAGGCACTACACAAAAAAAAGGCAGACAGAAGTTGTTTAGTCAGGGACATCATTTATCTGTTTGCTAGAGTCCTAGAAGATCAATTTTCATTGGTGCTAACATGGCGAGGAATTGCCAGCTTTTATATCCCATTTGTCCCTATCCTCTGGCCCAACACAAGGTGCAGCACAGTTGAGTTGCCTTGACAATGTATGGGGGTCCCAGCTCCTGTGTTGGTCTTTTTATAAGAGTTAGGGCAGTGAGATCAGGGTGTGAAAATGGGAAAAGAGACTTGCTGCCCCTAAGGGAAACATTCCAGCAAAGACAGAAGGGAGAGGAGAAAGTAAGAGCTGCTTCATTAGACACTGAGGTGCGAGAGAGACTTGATCTGGGACAGAGCTGGACCATTCCTCTGCTTCTGGCAGGCTCAAGCCATGCTGTCCTACCACAAAGGACAAAACAAATGTGGGAGCAGAATAACCCAGATGCTGGATCTCTGGATTCAGGCTCTTTGGGATGTGAACAGTTGGACAGCAGCAGTTGGGAAGGCTGATACTGAGCACAGGTGCAGGTAAAAACACCACGTCTGTGAGACCAGGTGAAGGACCCAGACAGCATTTAGCAGCACCTTAAGGTCAGACATGACTGTGGATGTCTGTGCTAGAGAAGCAGTGAAATAAAGCAAACTTTATTTGTTTTATTTCTAAAGCTGTGATTCCCAGTGGCCAGTGTCTGAAGGGTAAAGCTGTTTCTGTGTTTCTCTTATACTTGTTTGAGAGGGGAAAAGAGTACAGAACACGGTATGTTATCACTTTTTATTTGATTTGTTTTGATTTTTGGGGCAGGCAGGTGAATGTTCCTTAATTTAGCATTTAATACTCGAAATTATACTGAAGTGTGTTGTGGCCTACACAGTTCAATTACTTCAGCAGAAGGTCTCACTAGTTTTCTTTTACAAATTACCAAGTCAGGGAGGATATTCTCACCTTTAGGCTGTTCTGGAGCCTCTTGCCACCAGCTGCTTGGGTATTGCTGCCCACCCTGCCATTCCACGGGGCTGCAGCAGAGCCCATTTCTGCTGGTCGCCACCCTGCTGACAGTTAATTGCCCGAGCACGAAACCAATCACACAACAAAAAACCCAAGGAGCTAATTAATTTTTAATTTGTGTGATTTAAAAATCCATTGCATCTTCTTGCAGTTGGATTCTAAAGTGTGCCATTTCCTCAGGCGGGGGGGGAAGCCTTTCTAGGTTTTGGGCAGAAGACCGAGGTCTCTTATCAAACCAGTGCCATGCTGGGTAAGACCTGGTGCAGCCCATCTGGATCAGATTAATTTTGACTTAATTCTTTTTTCCACTTTTTTTGGCAAGAGCTTTGGTATTTCGTTATTAAAACACAAACTTGACTCTGCTGTAATCGTCCACCTTGACGATAATAAATCTTATAAGCAGGTTAGCTGTTTGCGTGCTTTAAGTAATGATTGACATTCATTCACACAAAATGTTAGGGCCAGAGTTTGCTTTTACAGCTCTGTATTTAGAAGTTTGTGTAAGTGGGGCGTTCCCCTGCGGTGCCTTTTCCAGTGGGAGCAAACAATCCAGAGGTGTGGTGCACCTCTCAGGTGAGGAGTGAAGGTCTGTGCTGCATGGTGGAGGCAGCTGGAGGCAGCAGGCATTACCTGAACCCTTGAGGGAAGGTTGTGGTTTTCTTTGTACCACTCTGTGACTATAAACTTCACGAAAATTTATGGTTTGAACTAATACTCCTCATGCCTGGTTGATGATCGACGAGTTGTTAATTTGGGAAGTTAAAGCAGAATCTGTTTAGTTTGTGCTGCAAGCAAATAATTGCCTGCATTGTTTGCAGCAAAATAGGGCCCTTGTTTTGGATGGGACATGGCCCAGCAAAGTGCAGCAGGATGTTAATGGAGCCTATTCCTCCAGCTCCATGCCTATTAGGCTATGGCTGTGCTACTCTCCAGTCTGCCCTACACAGCCTGGGGTCTATGTCAATAATTCCTGTAGTGTTGGGCTGGCATTCAGGCCTGTTCCCACTGCTGGGCTAAGGGTCCCTTGACGGCTGAGACAGCTTGTGCTGCTCTGGGGATAGCTGGACAACGGGGAGCCTGGATCTCCTATAGACATCATTATAGTGCCTGGCTGTGACACAGAAAGGATAAATATGGACGTAAGTCTCAGTGAGAACCAGCTGTTTAGCCTAGGCTGGGGATTAAACAGAAATGCCTTTGCTGTGCCACTAGGAACAAGAGAAAATTGCTTCAAGGGACAGGGCTATCCTCTAGATTTGGAACCACCTATTTCATTTTGCCTGTGTGCGGACCCTGTTATCTGTAGGGTTTAATGAGGATAGGGAGCCTGAGTGGGAGCAGACACAGAGCCATGGGAGTGCCAGGGACATACTGGATTCACTCCTCTCTGCCCTCATGACCAGAGGAGCTGTAGACCTGTCCTTTGGATTCCTTCCTGCTTCTTACAAATGTATAATAATCGCGGTGGAGACAGTGAAGATTCCAAACAGACGCTCCATTGACAGGTTCCTGGCAGTTGTCAGTGGCACAGCAGGGCAGCTGCTCCACCGTCATGCCTGATAACCAGCAGCAACCCCCTGACTGCTTGCTCTGGCTGGGTGAGATCATTAGGGAGGCACTTGGAATGTTCCTGAGCACGGAGCCACCGCTGTGGGGAAGCCTTGAGCCTGAGAGCTGCAGATCTGTTACTGTGTGTGCCTGGTGGCTCTCACCCTCTTAGTGCTGTCTTTGTAACGCCGGAGGTGAAAAATTAGCAAGACTCCCTTCATGCAAACAGTGGGAGGATGTCTGACCCTCCCAATTCATGCAATATGAGGAGCAAAGGCAGAATGTCAGATTATTAACAGGACAGGGTTTTCTTCCACTTGCCTGCCTGACTCAATGCATTTCACTGAGGTCACAGATTTCTATGTGACGGGGTTTATCTGTTCAGGTGAGTCCTCCAGTCATACTTCTGAGGTGAAATATTGAGTGACTTATCTCTGGATTTTATCGACCCTATCTCCTTTGGATTTTTTTTACATAGTGCTGGTTCAGGCCAGTGAAGTCCTAGGAGTGGTAGGTGCTCTGGACAAATCAGTATTTGGCTCTTTGCTCTCAAAATCCCAGCCAAAGGCATGCTGGACTCAGAGTGTGGCAGAGGGGTTTGCTGGCTGCTCCCCAGCTTTGCCTGAAGGTGGCTGACCCCGGAACAGCAGTTTACAGCTGACAGCTTTTGTTCAAGAGGACAGGATATTTGTTTAAAGAGGAGCAACCATGATAATACTTCAAAGTCAAGTTATTCATTTCAGTGGGAAACAGGAATGTGACACTGACAGCATCAACGTGAGGCTCCCACAGCAACCACAGCAACATGCCTCCAGATCTGAGCAGCTGCCATTCATCTCCTGGAGGCTGAAAGGAAAGGTGTCCCAAACCTGCCCTCTCCAATGTATTGCCCTCTCCCACCTGCAGACCCCAAAGATGCTCCTTACATTTCCTGCAGAGTTTTAGTTATCAGATCTTCAAGTCAAATGGAAAAAAAAATAATAATAACTGTGCTTCACTGAGGGAGAAAGAAAAAGATAAGCTATTCAGAAATATCAAATGCAAATATTGGCTTGCCCCATCCCCCCAGTATTGGTTATTACCGAAAAATCAAGGAAGTTTGAAATGCACTTTGCACACAGACTCAGCATAAATAATGCTACTTTGCATTTCATCAACCTTATTTTCCCCATGGGTTCTCTGTCATCTCTCATTTAAGCACCACAGGGATGATCAACTTCAGAAAAGGTTGAGATGAAAGGTGCTAAAATATAAGAGGGTAAAAAAATTCCTGGTACTCAAGAGCAATCCAGAAAACTTTCCACGCCACAGGTGCATGAGCACTGGGGGGCTGAGTCACTTTTTTTTTTTAAAGTAAACTTTTCTTTATGAATAACATAAAGATTTTATGAAGTCACATTTTTCTTTTTAAAGTGTTTAGCAACAATACTTGGTATTGTCTGTGACATTAGATGTGATCATTCTGAAACTAGGAATTTCTGTGCATTGAAGGGAGAGGTGCAGGCAATATAGTAGTAATTTGTTATTTAATTTTTATTTCAAAATATATTTAATGCTATAAACTAGTTACAGCTATTATCTACAAGGAAACAAAAAACCAAAGTTAAAGATAATGGCATTCAGATGAAAAGAATTGCAGTAAGACAGAAGGACATTTCTGTGGCTCTGGCATCTCAGGTGGGATTCAAATCTGAATTCACCTTCCATCTTCCTGTTTGGCCCCGTCAAGTCTGTCTCTTGTGCCCCGGTTTCCCAGTTGCTAAACATGGGTTGCAATATCCTGTTCTCTCAGGCATTGCCTGCAGTGACTAACTAGGCAGTGAACTCCTCATAACTCCTGAGCTGCAGTTTGCAAGTCCTACCTGATCAAAAAGGAGGACAAAAGAGCAGAATTAAGTATAGGACACAGCAGAGAGGGGGGCAGAGAGGCAAGCAAAGCATAGCCTGACAGCCAGGCCAGTGACTCCAGAGGAACCCCCACAAGCCTGAAAGAGACCAGGAGCTGCTGCCCACAGAAGCAGTGATTGATCTGTGGATATGCCTGTGGGTGGCTGAGCAGGGAATGGGCCCATATGCACATGGAGCACAAGGAAGCCTTGACTTTGAATGGGACTTAGAAGAGAAAATACAAAGATTAGTAGCACTAGACAAGTGATTAAAAATACCTTGACAGCAACAAAAAAGGAGTTTGTTGAGATCAATTCATATATTTTCAATTCAGTCTGGTACACATAGATGTGCCCAGAATATTTTTGGGAAGGTTGGAGTAATATTTCAAGAGATAAATATCTCCACTTTTATTTGTTTTATGTGCAATGATCTTCCAGAAAGAGATTCATTCAAGACATCTGAGTAATATAGCAGAGCTGGTCCACACATGGTTGGTCACTGTACTGCATCCTCCAGAGCAGATTTATATACCTCAGTATACTTGCATTTTTCTTCTTATTTGGCTGTGTGTTCATTCTTTCAGAGAACGGTGCATTGTAGGTGAATATGAGGTGCCTTTGGAGACTTAGAGGTGCAGAAAACTACTTGGGTTGCCACTAGCAGGTTTCTACACAGCATGGCTTTCTTCTGTATTACAATGGCTTAGGAGCAGCTTTCAGACACCCACCATGCAAAATGTTCTCCAAGTAGATCGTCCAGGCTGTGTTTTGCATCCACTTTTACAGCTACAGATGGTGCTGAGTCAAGCAGTTTGCACAAGGTCATGAAGTTAAGTGGCTAAGCACACATCTTCAGACCAGCACCTTGATTAGCTCCCAGCCCTGCCTCAAACACACACGGCCAGGGAGGGTGGCATCCAGCAGTTCAGCAGTTGTTTCCCTTCCATCCTGCTCTCCCCTATGGCTGTGAGGAGTATCTGCCTCATACAGGTGAGCACAGGGAAGCTGCACCCTCTCAGGTGCTGCCCACTCTTCACTGAAGCCAAGCAGAAATCCTTGGTTCTCTGGAATGCTGCACATCAGGCTCTTAAGATCTCATAAAAGCACATCTCAAGCTTTCTCAATACAGTCAGACATTTAGTTTAGGAACTAACTAAGAACAATTTAGCAGCTGATTAAGGGAGATGCCAGTTGTGCTGTTCCAGGATTGGTAATCCATAGCGTACACGTTATTGCTGTTGTAGCAGTGTTGTGTTGTGGGTATGAAGTAGCAGCATCATTTTCTACTGAGCTTGGCTATCTGTCAGCTTGATTTTGTTAGCTGAATGATTAAATTAAGTGCTATTTTTAGGATTTGCTGGTGAGTGTCTTTCTGTCAGAATGAAACTGCCTTATGCTAAAAATATTCCGAGGAAGGAGAATTTGTAGTCCTGATGGCCACTAACTGAGGTAAATGGGAAGACATCAAAAAGAGCGTCAGATTAATTTTTTAGCCATTAACAATAATTGTTGCCCTGCTGTTCACCTGTAGAAGCCCGTTCCATTGCTGAAGCACAGGGGAAGTTATGAAATGTGCTTGTTACTGTCATGATGACATAAAACAGAACTGTGCTTCCTTTCTAGAGCAGTTTCCCCTGTGTGTGATCAAAGTGTGCTACAACCAGAGCATGCTCAGGCTGTGAACCTTATTTCCCGACCTTGACATGATTTGGGGTTACAGAAGCAAATCCCCCTGTCACCAAATGTGGCCTGTATCCATTGACTTCAGCACTTTTGTCCTGTCCTTTCACAAACATATTTTTACTTATGATGGTGCTGTTTACAAGGTTATTCTTCACATGACTTTCTTCCCTGTATCTTGTCCTCAGAGGCTCTGTGGTCTGTGCTTTCATATTGTGGAAGCTCTCATTCTTTCTCATCTTCTGTTTGACCAACACCTTTAATCAGTCATTTGAAATCACTGAATTAAAATCTCATTCTGCTACCTGTGCCCATTACGTTACTACTACAACAGCCCCTGAAAGATCTTTGCATCAGACATCAGTTTCAGTATCTTTATCCCTATTTTGTATTGGGTAAACTGAGGTATAAAAAAGAAACTTGCTTTAAGATGTTAATGGGCATATGTGGTAGAGACAACTTTTTTAAAAGAGTTGAACTGCCCAGGTGCCTTTGTGATGGGCTCTCCAGCTGGTATCAGTTCTGGAGATTCTGGGCTGGATGGGAGTAGGAAGCCCAGGTGCAAATATATACCAGATACAAATAAGATCCAAGTTATTTCTAAAGACTAAAGTAATAAATGAAAATACTGGGAAGAGAACTAATCAGTCCAAAATTACTACTACATTTTCACCTTCATGTGAACTAACTGTTCCAATTCCCTTTGAAGCCCACAGAGAATTATGGGCACTGTTAGTCAGGATTCTTCTTCTAAAGTGGGTACCCAAAAGAAGGATGAACCAGGTGCTCTGAAAGTGCAGGGACTTCTCCTTTGGATGAGCCAGGATTAGCTTTTGATATGCTCATGGGGGTTGTTGGAGCACAGAAGCTCCCTCTCCCCCATCCGAGGGGAAGCTCAGTGCTGTTCACAGGCAACGGGTCACGTAGACCTGGAAGCAAGGCTCACTCTGCAGTTTTGCCCCATCCTGTCTCCTTCATCTCCTTCAAACTACAGCAGCAAACAATTACTGGAACCCAAACAGCCTGTGAGAAAATGCAGAGCTGGATCCTTTTCATTTAGCCAAGTATATGATTTGAAAACAAACAGATCCTTTCTTAAAACAAACTCAGTGTAGCAATTTATTTCCAAAACTCCTGAAGTGGAGTAGAAACCACACAAAAGCTTTGAGACAGTGAACTGAATCAAGGGTAAGTTGTAGTTAGCAGAAGTGAATAGATAAGAACAGAAAGAATATAAGGGAAGGAAAAAATACACTTCCATGTTTGGGAAGATAGCACATGTTTATATCCATGGTGTTTCACTGACTTCTCCTTTTCCAAACATAGCACTGAGCACACGAGCAAAGGAACAGTCACATGTAGTGATTATTGCATTAGCCAAACACAGAACAATATTGAATTCCTCCCATCAGTGGCCCCTTGCAGCCCAAGCCAGCGTGGGTCATGAAGCAGAGACCGTGTGGTAGCTGAGCTGTTGTTTGGTTGTGCTGTGGTTGAGAGGAATGTTGTCACAAGAATCAAAGTGCCACTGTTTCACATTTCTTGTTGTTTGCAGAGCTGTTGCTATTGATTATGATTTCGGGCCTGTGCCGGGGCTGTGGCACAGAGCAGGACTGCAGTGCTGGGCATTGTGCAAGCACAGCAGAAAAGGTTGTGCCAGTTGTGTGGAGGCTGCAGTTTGCACTGTGGTTTAGTTGCCAACATACACAGAGGGACAAACTCTTTAACCACATCACAAGCGTTTCCTATCACTGGGAAGCATTGGTTCTATGGGAAACCCTTGTCCAAAGCAACTGTAACATCTGCATGAGTTTGGAAAAATCAAGCCTAAGGCCACCATTTTACAGTGGTCTAAACCAAAACAGCAAAGTTCTTTCATGTGAGCTGCAATTTTGGCCCTGAATATTTGACCTTAATTACAATATCAGAAGTAAAGAAGTTTTCATCATGGGGAGTGTATGAAAAACTACAAACACTTTTGCTCTTTTGCTGATACTCCTCCCAATACTTACATATATTTGACATCATCTTTGGATAGATATTCATTTTAGATTATACTCCAGGCATGGACCCAGGTCAGCTAACTAGTGCAGCATGGCTGATGGTAATGGGTCGAGCAGAGACCAGGAGTTATACATTTCCTCCAGTAAAATCTCTGTCTACCTTTCCAGGAAAATCCCCACTATGGAGGTGGTAAGATTTATTAGGGGAGGCCTCCATTTGTTGTTATGTTTTTAGAGGAGAGTGAAGGGACTGTGAGGATGAATTCAGGTACTGTCATTGCAATCAAGGAATTAGATTTTCTCTCTCTCTCTCCTCCAAAACTTATTTATGAATTTGTGGGACGAGAGCAGAGTCTGATGCAGGAAGCACAAAGCAACCTGAGACCACCTCAGGTAAGACCAGATGTCAGAGGATCCTTGTTTTCTGGGTTAGTTATTTCTCTCCCACTTGCTACACACATTTTAAGTCAATGATAACAATTCACACATCTTCAGAATGGAGTTTGTCATAACTGAGGAATTAAGTCCTGTCAGGAGAAATCCTGACAGAAGGAAACTGTTCCTGAGTTCACCCATCACCATAAACAATTCACACTTCCCTGGACTCTCAGAGCTCTCTAACAGTATAAATGTGGTGGGAATCTCTTGCTTGTTGCTGACATATGGGTGTTTGTATCAGGGAACTGAGCAGCTGCTCACTGATTGCAGCCTCTTACTGCAGTATTTCTCCATACAAAAAGAGGTGAGGATGAATCCGTGGCTCTAACTAACCAGGGAACCTGGAAAGATAGAAAGGTGCTGGTGCTTGCTAGATCCATGCCACATTAACATTCATTTGCCACAATGCATCTGTACTGATATTCTAATACTATTGGGGTATATGTGGTATATATACATTATATTTATAGACACACATATACATATACACACACATATACATATAAATGGTAGATAACATTCATATTTCAAGAGAAACACAGGCATCTGTCAGCAGGACACTCAGTTCACTACTAGTCCAGATATGTTGTTGTTAGCAGAGGCCAATCGACTGACCAAGAAAGGAAATGCATTAAAAACTGGTACTGAATATAAATCGAAGTCTCTGCTTTCTCTGCTTTTTAGGTGTCTGCTTGGTTTCATTTTTAAGAAGGAACAAGTATGAGTGAGAGAATTGATATTAAAATTTATGTTTAAGATTATTAAAGCTTCTTCACAGACTGCAGATATTAATATCTAGACCGTGGTAGCAGATAATCTCCCAGCAGGGAGTGGTGTTTGAACTATGAAATGTCAGTGTTCAGTTGTAGAAAGAATGAACTCAGGGCTTTGTAGATCCGTGTTGAAAAGTTTAAGTTCTTACTTGTGAATAAATATAAAATATTAATTATTGAAGGATATTTTAGAGGGGATGTAGTCTGACAGTGGATGGTTGTAAAGCAGCTGCCCCCTGCCTTCAGAGGAACCACGATTATAAAGGAATTGTAGTGGGTAAAGAAAAAATGTATCTAATATATTTTGAAATAAAAATAAATCCTTAGAAATTAGATATGGCTGTCAATACTCTGAGAAAATCTCTAACCAAATTAATGCCATGATAAGTATATTTGTTGTGGGTTTAGTGGATTTTTACAAGGGAGGCATGCCTAAGAATTTGTAAACACTATTTATTAAATCTGATGGAGGGGAAAATTTAACCATATGGTGGTAAAGCATGGAGAAAGCATGCTCTGGCATGCAGAGCATTTCATTAGCAAAGTTACTGCTCTTCCCAAACACACTCACCTCCAAGAGTGGTGTCAGGGACAACATCATTCCTTTAATAGATGGCTTGGTAAAGTTAGAAAATGGGTTAATAGCTGAGATTGAAAAGGAGGTGACAGCTGAAGGTTCCCGCTGGGGAGGAGAGGGAGGGAAGGCAGTGGCAGCCCAGCCCTGCCCTGCCCAGTCCTGCTCTGCCCTGCCCAGCCCAGCCCAGCCCAGCCCAGCCCAGCCCAGCCCTGCCAATCCCAGCCCATCCCATCCCATCCCATCCCAGCCCAGCCCTGCCCATCCCATCCCATCCCATCCCATCCCATCCCATCCCATCCCATCCCATCCCATCCCATCCCATCCCATCCCATCCCTCTCGGTGGTCCTGGCTCAGCCCAGCCGTGCCGTGGGCCATGTGTGGGGCCGGGCAATGGCCACTGTGACCTTCCCCCAGATGGTTCCCACAGCCCCGCTGTTTGTGGCCCCGGATGCTGGGTCAGCTCCTGGCGAGGGAGGGCCGGTGGGAGCAGGGGCTGGGGCAGCTCCATCTGCCCCCGCAGCCATCAGGAGGATTCCGGGGCTGGAGCGCCCCAGCAGGAAAGTGCTGGTGACCACAGAGTCGACCCCTTGGACACTTTCTCGAGGAAAGGAGCTGCTGCGTTTTTTTCAGCTATTCTTCACCTCTCCCGTAAGCTTTCCCGGGCATTTTCTCTCTTGTGCATTTACAAAAGCCTGAAGCGCTTTTCCATGGATGCCATGGACACGTGCAGAAGTGTGGGGGGCCTTTCTGTGGATATAAAGAGAAGAAAGGGAGAAAGAATGCAGTGAAGAGTCTTCCCTGAAGACATGCACATGCACACACACACTGCTACTGCTTAACACTTAACATTTCCTCCAGGATTCAGCCTCCAGTTCACCTCCTTTCCATTTAACCTGCACTTAACCTTCCTCTTTAACTGTCTGCTTGTTTACAGACTCCCAGCTTCTCACCCTCAGTATTCCCTTCAGCAGTTGCTGCTCTTTATCACACCATGCTTTTTCCTGCACCAGAACCCATTTCTTTCCCAAAGCAAAGGGCCGTTAGTTACTCAGTTGAGCTGGTTTTGGTATTGTACAAGGAGAGGTTCCTAGAGCTGTTGGTGTGATTCCCAAAACCCAAGTCCAACTAGTTTCCTGTCTATTATTAGCCATGGAGCCCTTTTTAAACACAAGGTAACACAGACAGGCTTGTGTTGTATTACAGGAATATTGCAGCACTGTATCTCGTTCTTTACTGGAGGATGAGGAATTGATAGCACTTCTAATAATTGATATTATTAACTTCCATTTGCAGATAATCACACAATGGGTAAGATTGGAAGGGACCACAGTGGGTCATCTAGTCCAACCTCCCTGCTCAAGCAGGGTCATCCACAGATTCAAGATCCTGATTCTTGTATGAAAGTCCATAGGGAAGGCCTTGGTCTCCTTGGGTCCATGAGCAGCAAATATATTGGAACTCAACTACTGACTTTTTAATCTATGTTTTCTCCTGAGTTTTCTGTGCCCGTACTAAATGGCAGGACAAGGCTATGTTCTTAATTGCATTCTGTAGTTTCGAATTCACTGTCTGAGTGGTGAGGGTAAAAGAAAAAATGGAAATGGAGAGGAGCACAACTTTGCCTAAGGCACTCTGCTGAAGATGGAGAAGAATGAAGCACTGAATATAAGAAAATAAAAATTGCAGGTATTAGAAAATTGGCCAATGAAGAGGTCTTGTATTCCAGTTGTAAAAGGAAGGAAAGGGCTTTCATTCTTTCCCAGTTTCAGTGTGCTATCCTGCAGCTGAGCTCTGTGTATTATGGTATATTATCAAGTTTGAACAGTAATTCTACATGATTGTTCCTTAAAAATTGCTATTGATGCTTTTGGTTAACTCACCTTTTCACAGCTCTCCTGCTACATAGTATGTGGCTGTGAGGAGAATACTGAACCATTCTCAGCTGGTTACTGCTTTAAAAACTGTCTCTGTGAATCTGGAGAGATGACAGGAGATGACCCTTCCATGAAATACTTTGTAGAGATCCAGGAAATACATTAGAAATTGTAATACAATTCCTAAAAAAAAAAAAAAAAGGTAAAATTGTGAGAGTAGGATTGTTTTCACTCTAAAGCAAAGCTCTGGGGGGTCTCTGACTGTGCCTAGGACACACTGGGGCAGGTACAAATTAAAAAGTGAGATGGGAGGCTCCCTTGGTGCCCTGGGTGGGATGGATGGGCTCAATATCATTGCTGGTGTTGGAAGGAGAACATATGTTGTCTACTAGAAATGAGACTGTTGTTATGAGTAATACTGGTTGTTCCTACTAGCAGGTCAAGCCCAACCTTAGTTTGACTAAGACTATGTTGGTCAAGCCACTTTTTGCATTTCTGGGATATTTTGGAGCCTACTCCTTTAACATAAAAATGTCCAAGCACAGTCTGACCATATAAAACTATATCCTTTTCAAATTCAGATTGGGGAAGTATGAAGTACTTAATCTCATACTTTCTTCATTAATTGCAAATTTAATTTGTAAACAGCTGCATGAGTTAGAAATTCCATCTCCTGTGATGAATACAGACCAATTAAGGTTATAAGTAGAAATAATTTATGGGATATGTCAAAAGCAAAAATAGATTTACATAGAGCTGTATTGATTGAAATGCAATCTCATCAATCTGGAGGATGCTCTGGACACTATTCAAGGAACTTGTAGATGAAAAAGATGGAAAGACAACACAATAAACTGAACATCTTAATTTGTAAGGCAACTAAAACGTATCACTGAATCCCAGCTGCTATAATAATTCCCTCCCTTCTCACACAGCTCCACAATACTGACAAATCTAAATATGAAGAAGAAAAATGTCTTTAGAAGGCTGTTATTTTGCTGCCTGAATTGTGTCAAGGAAGTGTAAATATAATCACATTTTATCCTCCGATCTGAAATGGATTTCAGTTGCAGAGATCACAATGTAGCTTGTCTTGATTGATAACAACTCCCTTGTTCCCATCAGTAATACAGGGAGGTAGGGAGGAAGGAGAAAGCAGATAGGTTCATGACAGAATTACTAGGCAAGTCACTCAAAATCCCGCATCTTTATTTGTGCCAGGAAGGGAGAACACACCCCAAAGTTTTACGATGGTTTTTTCTAAAATTATTTAGATGCAGAGGCCCTGATAATATCACAGGACACACACGATCACATTATCCTTCTTTGATAGATCCATAAGAAGCTCACAGTTTTCTTGGATTTGTTATGGAAAAACTAATTCTGGCTGATACTTCTTGGTGCTTTCAGAAAGAGTTGACAGCAGGTTGATAGAGATTCAAAGCACAGGCTGCCTGGGACAGCTCTGGAGGGGTTTCTTGCTCCTTCTGGTTCACAGCTGACTGTAAAACCCCAAGCTGTTCTTCCCTTGCCCACTGCAGCCCTCCAGCAACAACTGTGCTCCCAGAGTGGAAATGCCTTTTCTGAATCTGGTTGGGTCAGCTGGACACTGCACTGCTCTTGGCTGCTCATCCCACCTCCCCAGCTGGGAACATCAGCCCTGTCCCTCTCACATGCACATCTGTGCCTCCAGCCTGCTGTGGCTCCCAGCTCGGACAGGCCAGCAGGGCTTGGAGGGCAGGAGCCAGTGGAGGAGACCAGGCTGCTCCTGGGGGAGCAGTGACAGCAGCACAGCAGCGTGGGAGCACAGAACAGCCTGTGCTGATCTCAGCTCAAGGCTGTGCTGCTGTGGAAGGGTTGTTTCTCCAAGCTGGCTCTTCTTCTGCACAGATGTGTCCTCACAGCTCCCACTGCTGAGCAGGACACGGGGCACTTCTGGGGCTGTGCTTAACCAGCACAGTGGCGAGAACAACCTGGCCTCCTTTGGTCACTTAGTTGATTTATTTGGCATCTGGAAACAGGGTGACTGACAGCTCAGGAGAACAGCAGAGGAAAGATGGGAAGAGAAATTGCTGGTGCCATCTGTAGTCTTGTCTGGGCTCCTCCATGCATGGCAATGTCATTGGGTCAGCGTTGGGTGAAGGAATGGCTGATGTCTGATGCATCTGCAGCTTTAGAAGCTTAGGTGAGTCCATACAGTGCCTTATGGATTGTAAATTAAATCCCAGACTGGAGCTGCCTCCCAGTTTTCTCTCATCGCAGTTCTTCAGCAAATGAATTTCTAACCTTATCACCTGGCCAAGCAGCCTAATTTTATCTTGCATTTCCTGCTTACACAGCTCCAACCATTTCCTCTCCTTCCTCAAGCGTGAATTTGCAGTAGTTGGCAGAGCAGTGTGGCTGAGGCTCTGAGGACTTGGTAGCCAGCCAAAAATGACGCATGTGGAGACTCCCCTCCACAGCTGTATCCTTTTCAAAGTGATGTTTGTAGCAGAGAGCTACAAAAGTGCTATTATGTTGTCTTGAGTGGCTGTGCGGGTTGCATTCTAAAAGCAGGGATTAAATTTTGCCATCGCTGCCCATGAGCAATTTACTATTGTGCGGCAAGCAGCTTTCAGAGCAGGTTATTATTGCTGTCTGCATGGCATGAAACCTGAAACAGGATTCCCAGCCTTGGAAAAAAAAGATAATCCCTTTTCCTCTCTTGCTGGCATTACTATCTCGGAAATCAGAGAAGTGCAGCCCCCTCTCTCTTCTGCTGATGATCCCGTGCACGGTGCTGTTGCTGTGTTTGCTTCTGCTGCACCTTGGATAATGCTGGGATGGATGTGGCTGTTCCCACTGAACGGTTCCAGCCGACGGAAGGCCTTGTCTGCCCAGAGATCCCCACCTGTGTACAAATGAGCAGTGACAGCCACTTCTGGGGACAGGAAGTTAACTAGGAAGTTACAGTGAACAAAGAAAGTGGCAAAGCCCTTAGAGGTGTATTTATTTTAATTATATTAGATGTCAGACATATTAGCAACAGAGAATGGCTTTTTGGAATAGAAATTTCTAAAGAAAAGAGATACTTATCATCAAGGGCTGTTTCTTCCATTATTGTTTTCTAGGCAGGGCCAAAATTTTAACAGCTCAGGATGCTTTGAATTAAAGCAAATTCCACTCCTTTCCTTTTCTTCTCTCACCCCATCTCTTGCCCCAGTCACAATCTAGATCACAGAAACACTCACCACTGCCTCTCAAAGTAGTTGGGTTTTTTTCAGACAGGCAAAAAAGTTACACTTGACTGCACGTTGTACTGAAAAGACACTACCATGTGTTTGCACTTTTCTGTTATTCCATTTTTCTCTAACTGTCCGTAATACTCCTAATTAACCCCAAATTTCAATCCTTTTCCACATTATATAAAAATCCTATTGATATTCAGTTGACTCCCATGGAATAACTTCAAGTCTGTCTTAAGTACCAGCTTGATACCAAAGTAAATTTACCATTAAAATGAGTTCCAGTCTTTTTTTCTTTGCCTCAGCTTCATAGTGAAGTAGGACTTGGCTCTTTGCAAACCAAGTGCTAATGGAAATAAGGTGGCAGCTGTAAGTCTCTATGTTAGCCCAAATGAACCATGTCCTCTCAGGCCTCCTCTATGAAGATGAAGACTCAAAAATCCCAGAGGAATTCCTGGGAAGATCTGAGGAAGGCCACCTGTGTGCATGAAATTGCCTCAGAATCAGAGTGATTTTTCTTCCCTTTTTGTCATGATCTGTATTCATTCTGCCTTATAAAAAGTCCCTTTGAGAGAAATTATTTTATCAGTTTTTACTCTAAGGATCCATATCAATCTCCTTTTCAAAAGAAGAGGCTAAAAATTCAAGGCCTAGGGGCAAAATCACCTTCCTAAAAGAAAATGTCCAGACGCAGAAAGAAGTCCAGTGAAGACTTGATTTTATTGCTCCTGATCTTCCCTGCAGTTGATCCAACGGTGCTGGGAGAAGTGTGAGAATCAAAGTAGTCATTGTACCTGTGAGTATCATGGGGGATGAGGTTCAAGGCATCACTCTGCTCAAGGAAATGCCAGGGCTTCTGGACTGGGATCCTGGATCTGGGCATGGTTTGCATGAGCCCTCTGCTAACCTAGTCCATCTTCCTCTGGTCCAGAAATTGTTTTGTAAGTCAGGATGTTCTAAGTCCAGTTCCCTCCAAATATCTCTCTCTCAGTTCACAGTCCAAAAAGGTCCAAGTTTTGGCTGAAGCTTTTCCATGGATGAGGCCTTTTCTGCCTGCATTGCCTGATGAACTCACAGAACAGGTTGTCCCTTCAGCACCTTGAAGTGATGTCGGCAAGGGCCACAAAAAAAAATTCAGGAGATTAATTTTCTCTGGGGATTCTGCCACTCCATCAAATTGTCTTCAACTGGGCCAGTTGTTCCAGCACATGTTGGGGGAGGGCAGATGCACAGCCAGCCATGCCCAGCATGGGCACCTCTGCAGCCTTTCCAGAGGGAACAAAGCTGTGGCAATGCTGGATTGGACTGACCTGCTGTTTGAGGAGGTTGTGGAATTTAATTAGCACTCAGAGAAGCACTTGGCGATCCTGGGACACAAAAGTGCGATTGAAGTATCTTTGTTTCCACGCTAGTAAAACCTGCCTGAAAACGAAATAACCATATGGCTTTTCTGGTCAACATTTGTTGGAGCAGAATGATAATGATGGAGGAGGGAAATATATTGGTGCCATTCCCTTTCTGCTCAGGCCCAGGGCTGTCAGGCTGGTGCTGTGGCCTGTCAGCCTCCCCGCAGGGGAGCGGGACCAGCCCCACCTGCGGTGCCATTCAAACCCAGCGCCGTGATCCCACAGCGAGTGCTCAGGAAGGAGCTTTGTGCTGCAGTTTCACATGCAGGAATGAAAGACTCTCCCTTCCCTGGCTCCCCCATGGCCCCTCATTTCCAACAGACAGGCTCTCATTACACTGTTGTGCCGCTCCTGGCAGTCGCAGGGGCTGTTAGTGCTGCTGCCTGCTTTGGAGGAGAGGAGCTGGAATGGTCTGCTCTGTGTAGTGTCCCTTGCTGGAGATAAGAGACAGAAGTGAGTTGTGGGGAATGTAAATTGAATGAACATATTGCAGTTGCTGGACACAGCTCTGGTGGCTCTGCTTTGGCTCCGCTGCTGATGGACACAGCCCACCCTGCCCAGTGACACCGGGCCATGTGTCTCTGCTGCTTGTCCCAGAGTCCAGCCAGGGAACAGGCTGTGGCTACACAGGATGGCACAGGAGATTTCAGTGGGTTTTCCATCATAAATTTTTCTTTCTTTACCTTTTTCCCCTCTTCCCTTCCTGCGAGCAGATGAAACATGCACTTAATTTTCAGGAAAGTGACTGCTGTGGTAGCAGCTGTGGGAAATCAAATGCACAGCAGGCCCCCATAATTCACAATAATTTTGTGTAGCAGTTTCTGATGATGTGATATCAGGTGAAAATTATCCCTGCTACTTTCTCATGTGCCACATCTTTGAATTCCAGCCTGCTTTTCCATTGGCATGTGTGCCTAAGGCTACCAGATTATTGACAGGGGAGACGAAGTAATAGCATAGATTTAGTTCTTAAATCTTCCTTTTAAACGTATTGCTGGGGATGCACACAGGGTGTTGCTGGAGCCTCAGCAGCAAAGACCATTGTTGTTACCCCTTTAATCTCCACTGTTTGTATTTATACAGACTCCTTTGCAAAGAATCTCCCATTTTGATGTATTATATTTACCCACAAATGTGATAGTTACTTCTGACGAGATAAAAATGATAATGATATCTCTGTGTCCCAGGATTTTATTTCAAATGAAAGATCTAACGGAGCATATCATGTTTTATTATTGTTGTAAGTTCAGTTATTAGTATCTGAGGAGAGGCATTCTCCCTTCCCTGTCTCCATTCAAGTCGTGTGGCTGGAGCTTGGCTCAGGGCATGGGAAAGGATGCACATGGCTCCAGCTGAAGGTACCACTTAGCACAGGCAGTGCCGCCTCTCCTTTTAAAAGATTCTTGAAAACAGGCTTGGAAAAGTGGGTACAGGATGTCTATTCCCCATCAGCCAGTGTAGACTTAGAAGACATGAGACCTAAAGGTCCACATCTCCTCAACAGGAAGGGGAGGGCCTCCAAGAATCATTTAGCCCAGGAGGAGCTTTGGAGCATGTTGTGATGAAAGCAGAGAAGCCAAAGGCTTCTCTAAGGGGCCCTAAGAGGCCAAAGGGATGTGCAGTTTCTTAACATCACATCGAAGGGTCATTTGTCTTCTGTTGGCAGGACAGTAGGATCCTGGGATCAGTGTGTCCGTGTGTGCTGTAACATCATATTCCTGAGTGAGGCGGGCTCAGGAAGGGAAGGAACATGGGAGTGTAGTTACAGAAGATGTTGGTGGAGGTTGAAACCTATTGCAATTTGAGGCATCATTTCCATTGCTAGGTATCAAATGGGGCTGTTACAGCTTGGTATGAAAGAATGCTTAAATATTGATGATGATTCTGCTAAGTGGAACATTGCCTACACCGAGGGGACCCCGTGAATCTGGAATATTTAATGTAATCAGCTGGAATGTAATGCACAATATGTACAGCCTTGTTCACCCTGTGCATTTAATCACTGCTCTCAAAAGGCTATTACCTGCAATAGCACTATGCCAAGTCTAAAGTGGGGAACAAGAACTCTATTTCCCAAGGCAATAGTGCAGAAGCTCCTCAGATGATTTTAGTTCCCTGGTTTCAGAGAACATCTTACAGAGATATTGCCAGAAATAAAATTGTCCCAATAGTATAGATTTAATTTGAAAATAAAAGCACTAAATACTCTTTATCTGCTGTTACTGGCTTAGTTACTGTTGGGAAGCCATCATATGCATTAATTTAGGAAATAACAAAAAAAAGTCACTAATTTGGAGACACAGGGGAATTCTTGCTCCTTCTACAATTAATTCAAAGTATCAGCTAAAGATTGCCCCATTAATATTCTTTTTTCCTACTTTTCTTCTGTTAAAGAAATTCCCTTTCCTACCAGGAACTTCGGACAACCCTTGCAGACCACATAATGCTACCATGAGTAAAGTTAATAGTGAGCACAAAACAGGCCAAATTAGAGAAAACAGTTCATTTGAAGTTTTAAGCTGAGGATCAACAATCAATGGATTCAAGAAAGAAAGACACCATCAATGCACTAATGATCTGTTACTCGGAAAGAGAGGTTTGTCCCTGACACACCAGGTGTGTCAACAGCTTCTGCAGTGGCAGGGCTGTAAGAGCTGATGTATCCTATTAGTAGAGATATGGATGATAAACAGAGTGATACCAAGTTCAACCAGCACTGATAAAATGAGCACAATCTGAATATGCAGAAGTCTGTGAACTTGTGCCTTGCTGTACACAGATGGCAATGGACACAGTTCCAATGGTCAGACCCAGCTACTCCACATGGATTCTGGCCCTGGAAGATTTATCCTGGGACTCAGTCTCACTCAGTCAGTGTAAGGCAGAGGAATAAGCCCCAGGAGCACCTGCAAGCTCAAGTCAGTGTGGAGGGATAGAGAGGGACAGAGGCACTGAGAGGTCAGCTCTGCTCCTGCGATGGCCCTTGAGTTGATGTAAGAATAAGTGACTCCTAGATGAATGTGTTCCAAGGATGGGTCCCTGGCAGTAGGAATTTTTCCCTCTACCAGAACAAGGTCTTGAACAAGTGTTCAGTACGTGCCTCAAATCCTACCTTCCCCCCCAGCCTCATTGAGAGAAGCTGGCTGTGGGGAGGTGTTTGCAGTGTGTATTTCTGTATTTAAGCAAGGGCTGTTGAAGCTTTGCTGCTTGCCTGAACTCCCTGACCAGCTTTCCATGCACCAGCACCTGGGCACTTAGAGGGAAGGGACCCACAGTGCTCTTAGAGCACTTTTTAGATATTTTGAAATGCCATAACCCCAAAATTAGGTACACATCTTAAGTCTGGATTAAATCAGTGAACAATTACAGGCACCACAGGTCCATGGGCTGCTTTCCCTGGTTATGGGAAATGATGGGCTTGGAGAGAGATGGGGGGGACCAGCAGTGAATCTTTTTCCACTAACAAAAAACTCCCTGAACAACCTTCAGCAGCTGACAAGGAGGATTTAGTGGTTAAGCAACAGCCCCCACCTGCCCCCATTCCATATCTTCTGAGTGCCTTCATCAGTGACCCAGTGACTGGGGGTGTAACCCAGAGCCTGTTTTTATTTACTACACTAATGATTAATAAAGACAAGGATGAGAAGGAAGAAGGCCATACTACTACAATGAAAACTCAGAGGTCCCCACAGAGCTACACCAGTTCCATTTTCATTTCCACTGGTGCTGCTCAACACCACACATGGGAAGAAGCACAAACAACCAGAGAACTACAGCCCTGTCATGCTGAAAATAAAGCCTGTGGAATAATCCTGAGTGTGCCTTTATTTAACTGTCATGGCTCTAATTTCTTACATGCAGGCAGACACTATAAGCATGGCTCAGCACTGACTCATCACATCAGATCCTCGTACCAGGCAAAGACCTTAAATGAGAGTGAAAATCCATCAATATTTTATTTCTGCTAAGAGCATGGAAGTGGCCATGCAAAGGTTTATAACCAGTCTCTGCCTGCACCTGGTCTTTAAAGGAAGGTTTTTGAAGAGCTGAGCCAATATGTTCATCCAGAGCTAAATGCAAATAGCAGCACTACATCACCAGGGCAGGAGGAAATGAGTTTACAGGGAGGGGAAGCTGCTCCCCCACGAACCACTGATCCTCCACCCATTTCTCAGGTGTGCTAAAAGTAATTCTCTCACACTCCTGGACAAAAAGCCTGAACAACAGCAAATGACTGATCCAAATGAAGGTCATTCTTACACTGATTTGGGGTCTTGTGATTTGCGAGCAGTTGAACCTGGCTCTGTTGTTGTACAGGTGCCTGTGACAGCACCTCTGTTCTTCAGCTTCTGGTAAAGAACTGATTTTGTTCAGCCCTGTAAACACCTACCCATAGGCCTCTAACACCATTTCAAGGGCATGAGCCCTTTCAGAAAGCTATTTCACTGTCTGTGATAAAATACCCCCCCTCTTTCATCAACAAGCTCCCTTGCCCTAAGCAAGCCCATTGCCAAACCACACAGACCCCAACACAATCAGCCCATGGGCTGTCATGACCCAAATTTAGAGCATTAGGGCCAGGGAAACAGAAGGGAGGTGTCCTGCCCACATTTGGGAATGTGTTGGGAACAGCAGGACCAGCCAGTCCTTTGTTTTCTTTACAGGTAGAATTAAAGAGATACATTTAGGAAGAAGAAGCTCTAACATAAAAAAAAAAAATCCAGAAATGGAAGGGAGGGGAGAATATAAAATGCTCTGGTTTTAATCAGGAAAAGCAATTTAGTGGCAGTTTTCTGCATAATTCTGCTGAAGAAATAAATTATGCAGAAGAATGTGCTTTTCTCCTGAGGCTAAAAAAAGAACAAGTAGGGCTCAGGGAAATGCCTGGGACTTACATGTGTTTGCTATTTAGCTGCATTTTTTGACAATTCCTTGTAGGTTGAATGTTTTATCCTGTAATCTTCAGCTCTGAAATGGACTTCTGACGGGAGTGCAGCAGGAGTGTCCTCTCACACGGGAGAAATTAGTTTTCTCTTCTGTGGTGTGGGAGCATCTCAGAAAAGCCTTTCCTGTTGTTTCTGGGCTGTCAGAGCCCCTTCCACCTGTAGTGGGGCAGCTCTGCCCACTGGGCCTCACTGAGCCCCCTCCCCCCTGACCTGCTCACTTGGGTAGATGTGACTGTTCTTTGGGATGAACTTGCAGGATATGGGAACCCTGTCAAAAACAGATGAAGATTGAGGCAAGGCTAGTTTTCCATTGCTATGTTAAAGGAAAACAAATGCTGTAGTTTTTATTTCTTGGATATTTTGTGCAGCAGTTTCCAAACCCATGACATGAAGCAGTGCTTTTCCTGAAAAGTTAAAAAAAAAAAGGTGCAGAACACTGAAATTTTGGATTCCTTAGTGGGAAGAACTTAAATTTTAAGATTACTTATTTTTCCACTGAAATGCCTAGGTTTGGGACTTTGGAGCTCAAAGTACTTAGTTCTATTGGAAAGCTTTTATTCTAAGTTTTAAAATATCAATTTAGAAATCCTTGAGTACAAGAGGATCCTCATGAAACACCCTACCAAAGTTTTGTCCATTTTTTGTTTCAGTTGATTAAACACGAGTACAAAATTGGTGCATGAGATGGGTTTTGCAGGGGAGAAGAACATATTGAGGCAAAACCCCAGACTTTATCCTCCAGACGTTGAGTTTTCTCATTATAGACCCAGCTTCAGACAGTTACTGAGTCCCTCCTGCTTAGTCCCAAGTGGTGTTTAGGAATTGGGAAGAGCATCCATTAGTTTTCATCAGGGGGCCCTGAAGTGGTTTGGCTGGGGCTGTTCAGCTGCTGACACTCTGCTGACACGTGGGGCTTGAGGGCAGGAGGTGGCATCAGTGACCTGGGGACCTGCAGATAAGAAGCACTGAGGAGGACATGAGGGCAGGAATGGAGATGAGCCCTGAGGCTCTGAAGTGCAAAGGTGTCTGGCTGAGGAGAAACTGGATTTCCTGTAGGGACTTTCTTCCCTTGTGGCATTCCTGCCCTGGAGCTTGTTTGGGAGTCTAGTCCCACTAGACT
This sequence comes from Neopelma chrysocephalum, assembly GCF_003984885.1. Lineage (NCBI taxonomy): Eukaryota > Metazoa > Chordata > Aves > Passeriformes > Pipridae > Neopelma > Neopelma chrysocephalum. The sequence goes on from NW_020897961.1 coordinate 510,173, forward strand.
TAGAGGGTGCATGTCCCATCTCCTCCTCTGTGCCTGCATCTCACAGGTAGCTCTCCATGGCTGGCATTGCTTTGGAGTCTGCCATGGGAATGGATTGCAGGCACCTTCAGGACACCAGAGGGGAAAAATGCTGCTGAGTCTGAAAACTTAAACCCTGTCTGAAGCCTTCAGCAATGAGCACAAAATTCTCAGAGAGAGGCTTGCTGGTGTTCCCTGTGGTGTGTGGAGGAGAAGAAGGGGTGACCAGACAAGGATGGGAGGGCAGCAAGCAATTCAGATCCTATTTCTACCAGTTAATTCAAAACTTTGGGCAGGTCCCTCCATTTCTGGGAAGGATGTAATGTTACCCTGGGACAGTTTTATCCCAAGGAGGTGCAATACTGCCAAGGTAATAGACATTAGGACTTAAATTCCTCAAGCCACAGGTGCTGTGGAAGATCCTAAATATCTTTTTATGTTTGTGGCTACACTGGTGATGTTTTTCGTGGGTCAGGGATTTATTTAAAAGACTGTGATTGTGAGGAGATATATAATTTAATTTAATTCCCTGTTTACTGTGAATTTGATGTGATGATGCCTCACGACTGCTTTATGACGAAGAAGACATGCATGATTACAGTTCACAGCCATCTCACAGCTGGGGAAAGGAATATTTTTTCTCAGTTATATTCCTGTGGAAACCATAATGCACAAGCTTCCTTCTTGCCCTGATGGCTGCAGTTTTGAAGAAAACTGTGTGCTGCAGTGAAATCCCACTCTCTCTAACCATGAAAGAGCTGTGTTTTCTACAGCAGGTGACTCTAATTTTTCTGTCTTATTCTGTATCTGTGTATAGTGACTGATCCTGAAAGATGTATAAGGTGCAACCAGGATACATGGCAGTGCAGTGGAGACTGGCCTGTCCTTGGAATAGCAGACTGTTTTGTGAGCATGGTGCTAAAAATGTAAGAGATGGAAACCTTTTCTGCTTAAAAGTGGATGTCTGTTCTGTGAAGAACAGTTTATGCTCCTTCTTCATATATAAGAAACCCACCCCCAACATAGGGCTGGAACTAGGTGATCCCTCGCAACCCACTGGAATTCTATATAAACTGATGAAATTCATATGAGGTCACTGAAGGAAAATCAGTATTTTCTAAAGGAAAAGTGAAAAATAATTAAGAAAATTCCTTTTTCTTATTTTTATGCAGAGATTTTGAAACGTCAGATCCAATGCTCCACGTCCAGAGAGCCTGTTCATTTTCTTGGGAACATCATCTGTTTTGCAGGTTCGTGTGTCTCTAGTTCAAGTGATGAAGATGACTTTTACACGTCAGTTACAACACAGAAATGAGTTCCATGGCAGGTGAGGATGCTGAAGGTCATTTGCCTTGTCAGGGCAGTGAGAGCTGTTGGCTGCACCCATTGCTGTGGTTCTGACAGAAAACGGTTTTCCATGACCATGTTCTACACCGAGGCTCTGGAAGGGCTCATTTTTGGGCCAGTGCCTCAAGCAGAGCACTTTCTGGTAGTGGGGATGTGCCCAAAGACGTGATTGGTACTGAATCAGCTCACTTTTAGGGCAATTCTCCCCTTGTCCTTCCCCCATCCCCAGCCCGGGTGATTTGCCTAATGGAAGCTGACAGTGAACCTCAGCCCTGATTGTCAGATTTCTCTAGAAACCTCCAGGGAAAGAGAGGAAGGCAGACATTTGAGGAACAAAAATAGCACACATAATGAGCTCCCTTATTTAGCCAAACTGCTTTTTTAATAACCTTCTTCTTCATTCTATCCCTTGCACAGACAGACACACTGCACAGATGGCAGCTTCAAACAATAGGAGCTGCTTTGGGTGTTGGAATGGACAGGAAATAGGTGACAGCCACTGCTGGCCCCTGAGTTATTGCTTGGTCCCTCTGTGCAGAAAGCTTGGAAAAGCCATTTTGAAACAGCTTAAAAAGTGATCTCTTCCTTCTTAGTACTTTTGTTTAACATCTAAACCCCCACCTCAGACATGAGCTCAACGTGGTGTCCCTCTGGCACGTGCTCAGGCTGGCACTCTGATGGGAACTTTGGGCAACAGGGCCAGTTCAGGACAGTGTGCTGTTTACATTCAGACAGGGAAAATGTTTTTTCCCCAAGGAAACCTGAAAACCATCTTTAAAGCACGAAAAAAGAATCAGACAAAGCATGTAAAGGAAGTTATCCTTCATACACTCTTTAGAAGTTGGACATGACAGTCTTTGCTTTTGTGCCTGAGACAGTTTGTGTATGATGCTATATTCTACAAAATAGTCCTTGGAGGTGGGTTGTGGTTTTTTAACTGTTCCAGAAGTGTAGCTGACAAGCAAAGAAAGAAAGATTCTTTATTGACTTTCCATAGGAAAACATAACAAAAATGAAATGGAAAATAGGACAGTGTCATATAGGCTATCATCAGATATAGGATGATATAGGAGTTTGATTTATTTCAGGATGTATGTGTTCTACATCCCAGTCCTTAGAGAGGACAGAACTTTTACAAACCAGCACTAGAGATGATAAGAAGTACTTTCAGCATCACCCCCTATTAAGAACGCTTTCTTTACCTTACTCTGCACTTGCTCTGGAGTCTTATTTTATGGTAACCAGAGAACAACACACGGCACACCTTTTGTAGCATTTTTTGTCTAGAGAGGTCCCAGCAGTATAAAGTGCTTGAGTTGTATGTTATCCTGACCACCGGAGAAATGCAGCTTCTTCAGGGGCCAGACTTCAGGCACCAGACACGTTTAGGTTCACACACTGGTGCAACAACTGGCTGTCGAACAGGATTTGTAGTTATGATTTTGCTATTACTACAGGCAGGCTTAATTTCATTGTCAGTTTTGCTTAAAAGAAGGAAGAACTTAAAAGGAAGAGTAAACTTGTCTATTAATTATCTAAATAGTTTCAAATGAGACTGATCTTAAGAAGCAACTTATGTTTTATCCCTTGGTTGTTCAGCTCCTAAATAACACTGCCAATTTTGGCTGTGCATGAGGGATAAATGATGTCTGAATGTCATTAAATGTTAGAAAGCCCCAAATATATCCTAATAAGTTGTCTGAGTAAGGGAATGCAGAGATAAGGTATAGTACATTTTCTGTTGCCTCAGAAATTTAAATCCATTTACAGTATGTATCTTATATTCATCTATATTCCAGAACTGTATTATCTTTATTTTTGTGGATTCATGTTACTTTCCAGTGCTTTTAGTCAGTAAAATCAACCCCAGACAGACGTTTTGTCTTAAATATATCAAATCAGCTTCTTCTGAATCAGGATAGGAGCCAGATTTTCTGTTCAGGTAGGCTTTTCAGGTAAGGTACTCAGCTCAAAACCAGGCTGGGGTGAAGCAAAATGTCATTTTGAAAGTGTTTCTCTGCCTTTATGAGAGAGTGATTTACCAGTCTCACAAGAGGTGTTATTATTAGTTGGACTAGGTGTGTGTGCAGACGATGTTGAATTTTCTGCTGCATCGAGCCTGTGCTGCTTTGTGCTTTGGGAAGCTTGCCTTAGTCATTACCCAGCCCAGGCTTGGAAAGAATGTCCAAAAAAGTAGAGCTTTTCACAGCCCTTTTATATCTCCCTTTTCGCAACTGTTTTTTTAAAAACAGATTTTTCCATATCTGTCCTTTTCTGCCTATTCTGCTTCCCTGTTCTGTCCTTCTGGTCAGTCTTGCACATGGGAAATTATAAAACAGCTCCTGAGCTACTTCACCAGTCAGATTCTGCTGTATTTCCATCAAAATTCAACTTTCTTCTTGCTGTGATATGTAAAAAAAGACACCCCCACCAGCCCCAGGTGAGCAGAGTGCACATTAGATCCACCCTTGTGCACTGCTTTACCTCCTGCTGGTTTTATGGACAAGTCTTGCAAGTTTGGTATTGCAAGTGGAAGAATGAAGTCTGTATTTGTCTAGCTGAAGAGGGAAGCCCTTCTCATCTTCTTAGCTGGTGTTACCCCCCTCATCCTCTTTGCCTGCATGTTGTTTCAGTCCTTGTCAAATCTATTACACCCTGGGAGATGCTGCATTTTAAAGGGTCTGAATGCATTGCTCTGTACTGGTCTGGGAGATATAATTACTAGAACAAATGTCACCAGTGTAATCTCCTTCAAAGAGCAGGAATCTATCTGTACATCACTGCTGTAACTCAATAGGGATGATTTTACTGCAGAATATTGGGAGAAAAAAGGTCCTTTGGAATCCAGAAAATAACCAAATGTCAAATTTGATTGTTACCTCCTTTCAGAAGTTGACACAAAGACTGATGGTTGATAAGCACATGTTCTTCATTTGCATTGCAAACTTTTTAGTGCAAACTGCAGGCACCCTTAAAAAGGTCAGTTCATTATTTTGTTAGTTTTCCTTTTTCCTATTGTCTATCCCGGGAGAGAAACTATATATCAATAAAGGAATACTGAGAAACTCTGCTGGAGGACAGCAAGATAACAGATTGCAGTACATATCCTCAGTTCCCTGGGTGTGTGCCAGGTTAGTGCCTCACACCAGCTCAGAAAGTCAATGGACCGTTTGTTCTGTACTAGAAATAATTTTGCTTGTTTCTTGTTTTTTCTAGCAGTATATTTACACACACACAAAGTGAATTTCAAATTCAACAGATGGACAAGATTATAAAGAGAAGACAGGCTGCTAAAGAAAGCCAGGAAGCTATTGTCTTTGATTTATGGATTTGTTCCAGTCTGAGAAGCTCAGAGCGTTCTTTGATAAGAGCCATAAGTGATTAGAAAGTAATGAACTATGGAGAAGGGTCAGAAGATGTTGAGATTAGATCTTCATGACTGAACAGGTCATGAAGATGAACCAACCTGCATGAAATCAAAACTGTTGATTTATTCCTGTTATCTTTATATTTTGCTTCCAAAGAGTGAGATAAGAGAAATTAAGTAGCCAAAGACAGAGACTTTTTCACTTAATGTTTCATTAGCTTCTATATGTTTGCGGTTTACTTCAAACTTGTACAGATGACCATTTTCCTTGTTCACCTTCTCAGAGATTCATATTTAAAAGAAGATTCATAAAACATTTCCAAGTGGAGAAAAAAATTCTTAGGTTAAATTCAAAGTCTCTTTTGATCTCCCGGAGATTTAATCATTGAAAACTCTCAGTGAAAGGGAAAACCATTATTCCTACATTAGACCAAAGAAATAGCATCGCAGGTCTCAAAAGTCTTCAGAATTTTATCCTTGTCAAGTATAGAAGATCTCATAATAAAATCTGTTTCTGTTTATTTCAATATCTGCACAGTCGAAAGTTTCTTATTCCACTTGTAATTCTATCAGGAGCATTTCAAGCAAAGGTAGTTCTTAGCAGCAGTAACAGTCTTATCACAGTGATGATCTTGGGATAGAAGTGAAGGCAGGATTAGCAGTAGTGCCTTTCAGCTAATCATCTACTGCACTCCTCTATCAAAAGATAATGCCAAGCAGCCTGTGATGTCTTGGATTATTATTCTCTGTGATTAATATATGGAAATTCTAGCAGTTACCTTGGGGTGTGGAGTTAAATGTTACATACTGACATCAGAAGACACTGTCCAAGCCCTCATTACAATTCTTTTATTTTTAACCAAGAATAGATGGAGAACAATTATTTTCCCTATTTTCTACTGGGGACACAATTATGCAGCAGTGTACTTGTTCCATACTTAGGAAATTCGTACAGGAGAGAAGAGTTTGGTCTAGATTGCCTGAATCTCAGTGTGGTTGCCCCAAGGCCATCCTCTGGTGTTTTGATTTCTGGTATTATTTTAAGCACTATTACTTAGGACACCTATTTGGGTAACTTTGATACAATCAGGATGTCAAATTCTGATTTGGCTGCTTTGACAACCTCAGCATATCTACAGGACAACATGTTAATATAATGGGTTTTGTAGGAGTTGAGTGAAGAACAGTATAGTGTATTAATGAATATTTCACAGATCCTATCTTATTCTATCTTTGTGAAATCTTCAGATTAGTAAGACATTGAAATTTTTCAGTGTCATTTGGTCAGACACTCACCTCTGTTACATGATAAACTCATTGACCCCTTTGCAACTGTATATTCAGGAAGTTATTTAGAAGATTTCAGTGCTGGACAGCCAGAAAATATCCTCATGGATGTACTAGAAGAATTGTGTTTGTTGTATTGAGGAGTCTTCAAATTGATAGTCCTTGAAATGATTCGTAAAAACAAGTCTTCCCCTCTTTCTCCTCTTCTAGTCCCAAACCCAGGACTCTCAGAACTACCACTTGTTTTCTTTGGCCTGCAATACTTTGTGCTTGGCAGGTCTTATTTCACCCTTTCACCTTTACTTTGATGCAGCTACAAAGGGCAATGTGTGTTCTTTCTCAGGTAGGAGTAGTATCCATCTGTTTAAATAGGAAAAGACAATGTCTGTTCTTTATTGCAAAAACTAGGAAGTGAGAGCTTATGGATCTCTTGTTTCCGCTTGAGAAGTGAAATGGCTCCACTTCTCTGGCCGTATCCAGCCATGTAGATGTGATTTCCCTCTGTCATGTGATCATTCAGATTTGCTGAACACAAACACAGGTTTGCTGTTTGCCATTCCTGGGCTCAGAAGACCTCAGCCACCTGGGGGGAATACACATCTTGGTGCTCAGTCAGGTGTCACAGGACCTATTTGTGTTTGTGTTTCCTGTAGGCAACTTTGTTCCATCAGATTAAGCTGGGTGAGGCACCTTGGTGCAATCAGCTATTATAATTATTTGTCTAATGCTAACAGTGTGTTGGGAACTTTAACTCAGAACAGAGCTCTCTGTTCTTCTCATATGGCTGTGAAATGATCGTGTGGTTGCATGGGCCATTTTTGCTTACCAGCCTCCAGTAGTGCTTGTGCAGGAGGAATCACTTGGGAGCACTGGATTTTGGCCAATGGATAGAATATGACATTGGACTAGATGCATAAAACTTGCCCTTACTCTTGGGCAAAAATTCATTGCAGAGTGTTGGAGGAAACTTTAAGGTTTTTCATCAGCACAAGTCTGGCCTTTCTGGTTTGTAAAGGATCCTCAAAGACATCAAAAATAGTTTCAGGAATGAGTTGCAAATAGATTGACAACGAAAGAGGTCAGTTGGCAAATCATTAAGTTACTTCAAGCCCAGACCAAAAAGCCCCATAACTCTCTGTATCCCCCAAATTGTTATCTGTGAACTCTTGTTGAGACAGACTGATAGCTGGATAAAGTTGAAGAAATCATTTGGAGCCATGATTTTAATTCCGGCCCTCAGAGGAGAACTTGGCCTGATTTGGATTGGAATTTGTTTTCTATAAAATGCTCGATGTGCATTTGAATTTGGTCTCTGGTGACTGGGAACTGATGTGTGACAGAACCTTCCTACCCAGCTGCCCTAGGAGGCCTCAAGGGTGTTGGTGGGATCCTGGGACGCTGGGTGCCTGTTGGGTCAAGCAGGGCCTCCAAAATGCCCTAAGGTATCCTCTCAGGTAGAGCAAGAATATCCTTATTTACTGTTATTTGGTTTACTTTAGTCTTTGATGAGACAAATTAACAGCATCACAGCCCCAAACCAGCCATCTTTAATGTTTTAGGGCTCCCCTTCCCCAATGGCACAATACAAAAATCTTTGGTAATTATGCACCAACTCATCTTCAGCTGCACAGCTCTGCCTCCCCAGCCAGGGCTGCCAGGCTTTCTCCTCCCTCCTTACCCAGTCAAGTTTCCTTTCTAAGTCCTTTTAATTGGCTCGTTAGTGTAACCTGAGGCTACCTGTCCTGCTTGGCTGCCTCACTAATGAGGCTCAGCTGCCTTTTGTCAGACCCAGGCGGGCTGGAGAGGGATCGGTAAAACCTGGGCATGTGGATTTCAGAGCTGTTCCTTTCAGTCTCCCAGTAGCCCAGCCTCTGCAGGAATATCACTGGTGGCCTTTGCACAGGCACACATCTCAGGCACTCCTGGCAGGCATCACTCCCCATTCAGACGAGGACTTTGTCCCTAAAAACCCATCTGTTGATAGCAAATACACATAGAATATGCAGAGCGCTGGGAGTGGGACTGCTGCTGTAAAGCCGAAGAAAGGGCCTCTGTGTGAATTCCCAGGATACAAATACTGCTGAGAAACTGCCATCAGTGAGAACAGAAGGAAATTCAAAGTAATAGTGTTGGGATTTCTAGCACCAAACCCTGACTTCTGGTACCTGTGTAACACACATTTCCAGAGGGCAATCGGGCTGCTGAGGAACCCTGGCGAGATTGTTCTGGCCAAGCCCATTGCCCAGCAAAGTGGGGATGTGACTTCAGAGGCAGAGATACCTTCCAGACCTACCTGATGGACAGTTACACTCTGCAGTTCTGGCAGCACAAATGTTTGTCCTTCATCAGCCACATCAAAATGGGCTCAGCAGCTCTGTTACTGTATTTTCGTGCTCTCTGGAGTCTTGAGGGCCGTGTAGTGAGGAGCCCACTTGAGGTTGGCCAAGCCAGGGCTCCACATCTCTTTCTCTCCTACAGCTGCTCTTGGAGAACAGCTCTTCTGTTCATTCAAGACCAACAGCGAAAAGGCTGGCAGAGTCCTGGGAGCTGTGAGCCAAACCCACGGGAAGGGTTTAAGCAAGCAGGCTCAAACAAAAGCAATTTTTTGTTGGAAAAAGTTTATCCCATGAACACCGTTGAATAGGTTGCAGCAGTCACTGCTTCAATTTAAAAATATGAAGTGAGAGCTCAAGTGCTCGTTTGGACTAGTAGCAAGACTTTTTCATAGTAGAATAACAGACAGCAGTTAAAAATATGAGATAATTTCCTTTTGTGTTGGTTGGTGATGGAAAATGCCTCTCTGCTGCAGTTATTGAAATGGCATGTGATGTTGGGGTTTATCAGAAAAAGGCCATCTTCCAGGGGAGAGGAGGTATTTGTGCTGGCTGACTCTGTCTGAAGCAGCAACACTCCAGTCAGTCCCATCCAGGAAAGGTGAACTTGAACCGAGCGAGTGAGGGAAAATGGAATGTACTGTAAGAGAGGAGACTGGAGAAGTTTGGCTTGTTTAGTCTGGCAAATCACACACCAAGAAAGGAGCTGATTGCTGTCTAAAAATACCATATGGGAGTAAGGAGCAGTGAGGGAGGAATTCATTGACTAAGAGCAAAACATGCATTAACCATTAGTTAATCTAGCCTGGAAATAAGACAGTATTTAACCATTAAAACAAGAAGGTTTGGGAACAGAACAACATTCATGTCAGAATAATAGAGACAAAAGTACTGTCTGTTTAAAGATGCATCTTGAAGCATGGGTGAAGGAGATGATGTGATTTAGTGGCCTCTGCCATCGGGGCATGGGACTCAGTGTCTCATCCAGTCTCTGTCAGCACAGTGATCCCATGTTCCCACATAGCCATTGCTATCATCATCCTGGAGGAAATGTGCCCTGACTGAAGAGTTGTTCCTCTTGAGATGCCTTCTGGTGAATCACTAACCTGTGACCAGATGCACCTTTGAACCAGAAGGCAAAGAGCACTTGCTAGAGAAAGGAAGTTTTTCCAAAGCCTTGATGTGCCTGTAATATAAGTTGGCGGTTCCTACACAGGGCTGAAATTTAGGGAGGTGCAAAGAGTCATTGAATGTTTCGATGCAGAATTAAGCTGCTTAATAAAAAGTCTTGGAAGGGGTATAAATTCCAATGCTTGAGAGTATAGGTGAAACTATGCTAAATGGGGATTAGGCTGAAGCCTTGAGTAGAAGTGGTAGAATAATATTATCCCTTGTTTAGCTCCTGGAAGGCTTAGTGCATCTTCAGTGAAGCACCTGACACAGGGAATTGGCAGGGAGAAGTTTTTGGATTAGATTTCTTGAGCAGCATCAAGGTCCCCAGGGTCCTGTTATTTCCAACTCTTTCACTCTGTAGCAACCTGGAAGTTATACAGGGCAGGAATTTCATCAGTTTTTGTGTTCCAAGGGATGATCCTGTATTGCTCTTAAGGCAGTTAGAGCCTATCATTTGACAAAAAGTAATTCTTTCTCTTCCTGCCTGCCCTCTGGGGCAGAGGCTTTGGTTCTCACTGTTAGAGAAATATACACCAGCCAGATCTGCCCCTTCAGCAAAGGTGCCCAGGCAGGAGTCTCTTCATGCCCCAGCTCACAGAACAAGGAGTAGGGGTCAGCCTGAGTATTGACACCAGAAATTATCTGACCGTGGCCTTCAAACATCTCGTTACTAAAAGCCTGACCGTGAGCTCCCAGCAGCAAGGAACAAACCCCTGGTTGCCAGTGTGTTCCTGAAACAGCTTGTACAGCACTGCTGGTGTTACCACCTGGTCACCGAGGTGTGGGCTCTGCCAACCCCTGCAGTGTGTCCCTGCTGCAGCACCCTCTGCCAGGGCAGCTTCCACTGATGAGCCACTCTGCTAAATGGCATCCAGAGCTGAGCTAAAGCCATGACCATTTCACTTGGATTTTATTTTTGGGAGTTCTGAGCACATCTGCTGCCCCAAAGGCTAAAGCTTGCTGCTGCCTTTTGGGAAACTCCAGTGAAAAGTAATATTTCCAGGAGAAGACAGCAGTCACACAGCACAGCACACCAGGCACCGGCTTTCATCATCTCAGCAGGCACCACTAAATCACAGAGCACATCCTTTAAAACAAACACTGTATAAGGGCTTGTAAAATAACAATACAAAGCAGATCTTAAATTTCCCTGGTGTCAAACCAAGACAGTTGTACTGGCAAGACTTCAGCTTTTAAGGTGCACATTGTGTGGGAGTGTCTCGCTGTGGACAAGACTGGAAATACAGTCTCAGCACTTCATTCCTCCCACATCACAAAGGGACAAGTTTTCCCCCCTTTTGCAGACAGGAGTCATAATGAAATCGTGAAACAATTAACTGCATGGGCAGGTCCTGATTCCAAGCTAAGGGGCGTGGTCTTCACCTTTACCGATCCCTCGGCTTCATTTTCTGAAAAGTCCATGGAACAGGGAAGGTGAAAATCTGTAGGGAAATTGCATGAGTGATTCACAGCAGTTGGTGTTGCCTTTTCTTTTCATTGGACACTAATACTTTGGCTGTGCTGTTGGCTGAAAATGCAGTGTTTGGGATATAAACTCACCCAGTTTCTAATGTGGATTAATTGCAGTCGTTTTCAGCTGGTTAAAATATTCTCCATTTCTATCCTAATCTGTTCACCAGCATTGCCTCTAAAACTTGTGTGACTGACACCTTTGTCTGATGGACACAGACAGAAATCACTGCCCCTGTCACCTGAAACTAAAGGAATGATGACATTATCAAATTGCAACAAAACCACTGCCCCAGATTTCTGGCTCTGGGTGGTAACATTTCCTCTGAGCTCTGTGGGAGTGCTGTTAAGGTGCCACTGTGTGCTCTGGACACTGCGTTGTCCCGTGCTCTAGTTTGGTGGGTCCCATCCTCAGACAGGTCTCCCTCATTTTCTCCTACTTATTCTCTGCTGCCACTGTAAAGATCTGGGGCTCTTGTGAAGAAGAGATTGACTCCTTTGTGAATACCTGCTGCTGTGGAGGGGCAGGTGGGCATCTGTAAGGTTAGAGCACACAGCCACATAGTTAGTTGATCACCCCTGATAATTTGCATTTATTATTATTTATTATTATTAGAAAGTTCCTCTTTCTGGAATGATGCTGAACTGGTTCCAGACCAGTTCTGTTGTCTGGTAATCTGAATCTAGTCACTATACTGCTTTCCTCATGTTGAAATGGATTTTGCCATTGACATGCTGGGATATTAGATGGGCATGGGCTGCTTTGGAGTAGCAGCATATGAAAAATCCTCTTATGTTTGTATTACTTGGTGGCATTTTTCTATTCATTCTTGTTCTGTATAGGTGGTGGAGTAGCACTGAGTAGCCTCAGGGATGGGTAAGGAGTGTATGAGAACAGATCCTGAGAAGTCTAAATTGAAAAAGCATCCCCAGCCAAAACAGCATGACTTGGGAATTATGCTTTCCTTAAGAAAGAGTAAATATGTGATTTCTAGATTGTTTACCTACACCAATTAGTCCTATATTGATAGAAGATTAATCACTTATTTTTAGTGACTTCACTAAGTTTTGTTATTTTCCAGTACAGTTTGATGAGTGGAATGGACTTATCCCGTGTTAATCAAGGAGAAGACCCATCACCGTGCAGCCACTGATAAGCAATTATCATGTAAAATAACAGCAGTGAACTGAAATTGCCCCTCACTGCCCATCACTGCTCTGCTTTTTATAGTAATAATATAGTCCATTAAAACCTACAATCACTATAATGTTTATGTATTATTGGGGAGATAAATTGCATAATTCTCATTTTACAATTTAAATGTAATTAGGAGCTTACTAATGACTAAAACCTGAATTTGCTAGACTATCAGTTTTTCTAACACTTGCCAAAATTATAGGTAATTACTTAGCGCTTACAATAATTATAAGTCCATCCTTTAAATAATTAATGTGCACTTTCATGGTACAAAACAGCTAGTAATCAAACGACCTCTGGCTTTTACAGCAAGCCCATGCAATTAGTCTTATTGTGTAGGTCTATAGAAATGTACCCATCACAAGAGTCTGTTAAGTTGGCAGCCTTGATAGTGATGGCTGTTGCATTTTATGGTACCAGACAATGATTAACACACAATGGCCTTTAGAAATGCGGGTAAAGGCAAAATCTGAGTGCATTTCCTGAACCACGGGATGCAAATCCAGAAAAGTAATTACAGGTGAGAGAGGTTTGAAGTTAAGCTCTTTCGTCTCCTTGACTGTCAGATATTTTGCCGAGGGGATTTTTCAAGTCCATTCATCTTTTGCATCGTGGGACTTGGATCATTAGCCCAAGAAGGAACAAGCAGCCTGTCCTGGGGGGTCTGCATGGTATTAAACCAATTACCTTTTTTTGTGGTAGCACCTTTCGCTGCTGCTCTAGGGTGGGTGCTGTAGAATCATAGAATCATCAAGGTTGGAAGAGACCTACGATATCATCCAGTCCAACGCTTCACCCAACACTGCCACCGTACTCCCTGAACCACTAAACCACATCACCTGCTGAGATCCAGGTGCCTCTTGAACACCTCCAGGGACGGTGGCTCCACCACGTCCCTGGGCAGCCCCAGTGAAAAGTGTTTTTCTAATATCTAATATCTAATATCTAATATCTAATATCTAATCTGAATCTCCCCTGTCTCAGCCTAAGGCCATTTCCTCTGGTGCTCACTGCAGGCACAGCAGAAGAGACCAGTCCCTGTGATATATTAATATAATATAAAGAGACGAGACCCAGCAGCTCGGTTGGCAAGCAGCCAAATCTGTTTATTCCAAGGAAAAGTGCCTCCTTATAACCCCTCTGGAGGACATGTGACCGCCTCCCCAGTGACAGCACAGCACACATTGCTCATGTGCCCCCGTGTGCTGTCCGGGGACTCCAACTCCCAGAATGCTTCCCTCCGCATTCTCGGGACACATCTCTGCATCTCCCTCAGTCTAAATATTTAAGGTAAGTCACAAAAACAGTGCAATAACAACAGTGTAAATAGTAGAATACCTTTGAACAATTACCATAACATCGCAGTGACCCAGCACACCGCTCACTTTGGTTCCTTAACAGCTTATATATCTATTGAAAATGTTTTCCTTAACCTTTTAAACCTGTTTGTTCTACCTTAAACCTTTATTTTCCTAAGGGGTACAATGTAACCTGGAAAAACAGCTTTATTAACCTAAGGGCCTTGGCCCAACTGTGTAGCACCTATAAAATTGTAACCTTCATTTTTCTCAGGGTTTATATAAACAGGAAAAATCAACTGTATTTCAAGAGCAAGTTAAACATTGTAAACTAAATTTTCCCAATGTGGCCATGTGGCTGAGGTAGTGATACTCTTACAAGGTGTTTGGTGTTTAAGGTGCTTCATACATTCACACAACTCCTTTAATCACTCGCACACACACGGGCGGCCGCCTTCACTCTTCATACACACACTCATGGGTTTTTATAAACTCTGCATTTTGCTACATTGGTCATCTTCAATTGTAAACCTGAAATGTAAACATCAATATCAATTGGTAAACACAACTGTCTTTTTAAACTCTGCATTACTCTGATTCTTGCTGCTGTGGGGATGTACTTAGGTAAGGTCTAACACATCTGGAGGGAACCCATTCCAGCTCTTTTCCTGTAGATACACATGCATAACCCCTCCCCCATGTCACAAGATCTACTGGTCCTGTCCACTGTCCCAAAATTAGATCCCTCATCGTGACTGATGGTTTGGGAGAGGAGAATGCCTGAGGTCTGTGTTGCATTTCGTGCCTGCTTTTTTCAGCACTGTCACAATTTAAAAAATTTATGACATATGTTGCTTTCCACAGACGCTCTTGTGGGCTACAGATGGATTCCCCCTTCCTCTGTTAAAGCAACATGTCTTTTAAGGTGTGATGTGCCCTTTCTACTCTGGCCTGTTGCATAGGTGAATGTGGGATGCCTGTAGAGTGAGAAATTCCCCAATTTGACAGGAAGGTTTTTACCTTTTCTGATATGTACGCTGGTCCGTTCTCAGTTTTCATCTGTTTTGGGGTAACCCAGTGTTGCAAAACAGCTGAGCCAGTGCCTTATCACGTCCTTTACCTTTTCCCCAGCGTATGCAGTGGCAGTGATGTATTGTGAGTGTGTGTCAACTGTAACATGTACATATTTAAATGGCCCGAATTCAGGTATGTGTGTTATGTGTGTTTGCCATATCTCATTTGCCACTAATCCCCTGGGGTTAACTCCTTCCTGAGATGGCACTGGAGTTATTTGTTGGCAATCTGGGCATGACATAACTATGTCTCGAGCCTGATTGAGTGTGATTTGAAATTGTCTCTTCAGTGAGCGTGCATTCTGATGAAAAAATGAATGAGACAATTTTGCTTGCTCTAAGACTCTGGGCACTGTGTTAAACACAGCTGCTGCGTCCACCCTCTGGTTCCCCTCTGCTATGGGCCCTGGCATTTCTGTGTACGATCTTATGTGCATGATGTAAAATCAAACCTCCTGTGGTTAACAAGAAACCAAACAGTACACATTTCAACCAACAAGTGAGGGTTTGCAACATCTCAAAGGAATGAACCTTCGAGACGGGACACTAAACCTGCTGCATAGCAAGAATCAGTTACAACATTAACAGGTTGCTCTGAGAACCTTTCCAAGGCAATACGGATAGCAGCCAGTTCCAGGACCTGTACAGAACCTTGGTTCATGGTCTGCACCTCTTGTTGCCACTGTCCTGTATCAGGGTTTACCCATGTCACTGCAGCTTTCCTGGTCCGTCCTGATGCATCGCTAAAGACCATGAGGCCTTTTGCTGGTTGGTGTTTGCAGCGGGTTGTGGCCTTTAAGGGTAAGTTACCCATTTCTGCCCAAAGCCTGTGTTTAGGGTAATGTACAGAAATGTCACCATCATAACCTGCCAAGGCAGCTTGAAATCTTGCATCTTCGGCCAGCAGCCAGTTGAGGCTGTCCTTAGTCGCCGGGATGTAGGTGGTCTCAGGGTCCTGTCTGTCTGGCTCCTGCAGACATCCTCTGCCTTTAATGACAAGCTTGGTAAACATTTCATTAGTGGTCCACACTAGTGAATGGGGCAGAAACAGCCACTCTAGGACCCTCAGTGGATCCTTTTCAGTTTGATCCCACTGAAACAAAACTGCAAATGGCTGGAAGCTGCTAGGAACAAGAGCAAGGCAGATTTGCAGTTCAGGACCTCTCCTCCTGCCTTGTCTGCTCTTGACTGCCTTGGTGCATGTCTCTAACACCTGCTTTGCCTCTGCAGTCAGAGACCTGCTAGACGTTGAGTCTGAGTTACCCTTTAACAGTTCAAACAGGGGGTGTATCTCCTCTGTGGTTAAGCCTAAGATAGGTCTTAACCAATTGATGGCTCCTAGAAGTTTTTGCAGTTCGTTTAAGGTTAAGGTATCATTTACCTTAAGCTGAAGTGGCTGGGGAGAGATCTCCTGCTGCGTGATTCCCCATCCAAGGTAAGTCCAGGACTGCGATTGCTGGATTTTTTCTGGAGTGACCTGCAACTCTGCTTCTTGGACAGCATTGGTTAGAGCAGCAACAACAGATTGTAACTCAGTCTCTTTGGCCGTGGCAATTAAAGTTGTCTATGTAATGGTAAATGATTGCGGAGGGATAAAGTCTTCTGATGGGGTGAATAGCTTTTGCCACAACATTCTGACATATGGTCAGACTGTTCCGCATCCCCTGAGGAAGAACAACCCAGTGGTATCTCTGCATGGGCTGTGCATTGTTCAGAGCGGGGATAGAAAAAGCAAACAGTGGAGCATCCTCAGGGTGCAGAAGGATGGTAAAGAAGTAGTTCCTTTAAATCAATTACCATTAACGGCCATCCTGCTGGAAGCATAGCAGGTGAAGGGAGTCCAGGCTGCAATACCCCCATGGGTTCTATTACTGAGTTAACTGCCCTTAAGTCATGCAAAATCCTCCACTTACCACTTTTCTTGGGGATACAAAACACGGGTGTATTCCAGGGACTGATGGTTGGCACAATATGTCCTGCTTCAACCTGCTCCTTTACAAGTTCTCTTAAATGAGCCTTTTGTATGGGCCATTGATCGATCCATATAGGATCATCACTTTTCCAAACCAGTTTAATCTGTCCTTGGAATGGCTGTTCAATGACCCCTACTGAAAAACCTGGTTGTCTGCAGGAGCAATTTCCATGACTGTGCCAAATTGTCCCAAGATGTCTCTCCCCCATAATGTGCATGGCATAGGAGCAACAAAAGGAGCTATCTTGGCCACTTGTCCCTCTGGCCCCAGCACTGTGCATATTTGAGCACTCTGCCTGGGGCTTTGTGTACCCCCCACCCCCTGAATGGAAAAGTGCCTCCTTATAACCCCTCTGGAGGACATGTGACCGCCTCCCCAATGACAGCACAGCACACATTGCTCATGTGCCCCAGAATGCTTCCCTCCCCATTCTCGGGACACATTCCTACAAGTTCCCACCTCGGGACACATCCCTACAAGTCTCCACCTCACCACAACCTCCTTTTGGGGAGTTGGAGAGAGCGATGAGGTCCCTTCAAGCCTCTTCTTCTCAAGACTAAACAAACCCAGCTCCATCTGCCATTCCTTACAAGATGCATTTTCTAGACCCTTCACAAGCCTTGTTGCCCTTCAGTGGACACATCCCAGCACCTCAATATCCTTTCTAAAGTGAGGGACCCAGAACTGAGCAAAGTGCTCGAGGTGCAGCCTCAGCAGTGCCACTGTAGGGGGATGATTGCTCCCCTGGCCCTGCTGCCTACACTGCTCATGACACAGGCCAAGATGCCAGAAGCACTATATAAATGGTTTTTTCTCCATCTCAGAATTTAATGGGATGTCAGTGGGAAACAGATACCTAACCTGGGAAGCCCATAGGTGTCTGCCCACCAGATGCATCTGTCCCAAATCACCTTAACTGCTGTGCTTACCCTTACCACAAGGTGAAGCTTTCTTGAGAACCTGTAGCTTATGTACAGAAACCAGAGGGCACAGGACTGGCTTGGTTGGCTTAATAAGAGCCCATGTGCCTAAAAAGTTTTGTAAATTCAGCCCTGTTTCTAAGAAGTGCACCATTTCCTCTCACTTTGCATTTTTGAAGTCCAAACAAAAGGTCTTTATTAGATACAGCTAAAGATGGTAACAGCAGTGATTCTGCTATTTGCTGTTTTCTCTGCAAATCTGTCTCCTAGAAAAAGTTTTATGATACTATTTTCTAGGAAGAAGCAAAACAAAAGAACAAAACTAAGCAACTCTACAGAAGGCAAAAATCAAATCTTAAAATGAGTGTCAGCACTTTCAGGGTAAATGTACAGATCTCAGCAGTGGAGCCAGCACAGTGTGGTGGGCTATAAATATAGTCCTGTCTTTGTAGTAGTGTGAGTGAAGTGGTTTTGTCAAATTCTTGCTCTTCAGCTCAAGAATCTTTCCCTTGCCTCAATACCCCACATCCTTCTCCTTCCACAGCCCCAACCCCTGTAACCAGGCAGGGTGGGGGACCCCTGCCCTCTGATGACATCCCCATCCCTTCCAATCCCACCTGCAGCACCAACATTTGACAACAAGCAAACCACTTCACATGTTTGAACCCCAGTTTACCTGTCTCTAAAATGAGAATTATGGTAACAGTTACCCAGCACACCAGGGTGATGGGAGGATTAATTAATGTTTACAAAGTCTTTTAGGTCTACAGATGAAAATTGCTACAGTATATAAGTGCAAAGTAATTATGATTATCGTTACTTTCATTTGCATGTATAGACTGTAATTAGCTGTGGATTGTATTGCATTGACTTTGAATAATTTAAAAGCTCCCTTCATGAAGGTGTTACTTTAAATGTTTTTCTATTTTACATTTAATAATACCAAAGTTTAGCTTCTTTTTCCCTTTCCTTACTCTCCGATAATGATATATCCTACTCAGTTGGTTATCGGAGCCCTGAATATAAAGTAGTCTATTTCTCATCCTGCTTTCCTCCATTTTAGAATAGAATAGAATAGAATAGAATAGAATTCTATGCTGATTAAGGAGCTTATTTAACACTGCAGGATGTCCTGGCAGGTCCGTCCTGTGCTGGAGAGAGCCTCGGGCTCAGCACGCCACTGGTACTCAAGGGCTGTTCTTAGGACAACTCAAACTGCCCCGTGTACAATGATGCTGTAGATGTGACAATGGTCAAGTGTATCCATAGCTCTTGTGACATCTGTGTTGACTACCCCCTGCATATTTACTTTGTGACTTCACTCCTTATTGAGCACAGAACACCCTCATTTTCTCCTCTTCTCTGCCTGTCTTTCAGCATAAAGGAGTAAGCAAGAAGGAACAACAGCTAGAGACTCCTTCTCTGGGCTTGTGTCCTTTCAAATACTCCCTCAGTGTCTATTTAAGCCTTATTTTGCCAGCCCATGTGCCACATGTGACAGCTACTCACCTTTGCTAGACATATCCTCAAGGTGAATGCAAGAATAGTTCTTGTAATTCCTGTTCTCTTGCAACTGAATGGATTTGGGGAAAAGAGCTGCATCCCCCAGGTTGTTTCAAGACTCAACTGCAATTACAGCCAAGTTTATGTTCACAGAACTGGAACAGTTCAGTTGGGAATGTGGGTACCATGGAGATCCCTCTATAGTCCGGGGAAAGAGGAGGCCAGGCCAGTGCTGTTCACTGGTGTAGGTTATACTGGGAGCCATGTTGCATAAATTTAAATGCCTCACTTAAAGGCTTAAAAAATGCTGAGCATCCATTGATTTTGCTGTGCACCTTCTGGAAACGTGGAAATCTAAATTGCTAAAATGTCTAAAATCTGTTTGGTCTGATCTCAGCAGATGACCACTCACTGGTGGAGATGGAGGCATGAGTTGCAGCACTGTTCCATGGTGGTTCCCCTGAAACCAGAGAATTTGTCTTCTAAGAGTGTAACAAGCACTAGGTTTTTGTGATCTGTGAATCCCAGGAAGTCAAAGCCATTTGGTTTGTTTACTGACCCCAAACCAAAGGCCCTGTCTTTGGAGCTTATTTGAGATTTTTATTTTATGCTATGAAAGCAGAAGTAACTGTCGTTCCTTAAGCAAACACCAAACCCCAGACTTAAATTAACATCTCTTAATTAAGCAAAGGAGAAATTGTTGTTTGTATTACATGTCAGAACACAAACGTGTTGATAGAAGGCAGGAGGTGTATCTCCTCTGTTCCTTGGTCCTGATTCAGCATATGTGCCATGCCTTGGGACACCCCTCATGTCCCCTTTTGTGTTGGTGGTTACCTTGCATTCAGTTGAGCCTCATGCATGAGGTGTCTGCTCCTCTGTCCTCTTAATGCAGCACCTAAGAAACAGTAGAATATGTCCAACCAAATATTCTCATATAAGTTTCTCATTCCTTAGTTTCATAGTCTGGCCTCCTGACTGTAGCTGAAGGTCTTAGAACCATCATAGAATCATAAAATGGTTTAGGTTGAAAGCAACATTAAAACTCATCTTGTTATAACTCCCTGCCATGGGCAGGGACACCTTCCACTAGCCCAGGATGCTGCAAACCCCATCCAGCCTGGCCTTGGACACTTCCAGGGAGGGGCAACCACAGCTTCTCTGGGCAACCTGTGCCAGGACCTCACCATCCTCATGGGGAAGAATGGTGGAACACCACAGTACTCAGCAGCAAACCTTGGGATGGCTTTCTGTGGTGACTTCAGTGTCTGTCAGTGTATGCAGGGAGGGGGCAGAGGATGGACCAGGCTCTGCTCGGGGGGCCCAGCAATGGCACAGGAGGAACGGGCAGAAACTGATGCCCAGGAAGCTCCACCTGGACATGAGAAAGAACTTCTTCCCTGTGCAGTGACTCAGCTCTGAACAGGCTGCCCAGGGAGGGGCTGGAGTCTCCTCACTGGGGGTATTCCAGACCCATCTGGGCACAATCCTGTGCCATGTGCTCTGGGATGATCCTGCTTGAGCAGGGAGGTTGGACCAGATGACCCACTGTGGTCCCTTCCAGCCTTACACACTCTGTGATTACGTTACTTTGGGCAATGTAGAAGACCACTTGAATTTTCTGTGAGGGAAATGCCCCTGTTTTCCAATGCTTGAGCTAAATTTACAGTTGACAAGCTATCCATCACTTCAAAGTACCCTGAAAAAATTTGTACTGCCTACAGTCATATCTGGAAGTCATAATCTCCTAGATGTGTTTGCCCCCCTGAGGAAAGGAGGCACAGCGCCGTCATCCTGTCGTTACCAGTGAGGAGCAGAGATGTGAGGAGCCCGTGGACGAGTGTGTAGTTGAGACAGAGCAGGGCTAAGGGAAAACAAGGCATCTTTGAAACACTTTGAAAGGGGAAGAAGGTAATTTTTCCTTGTTATCTGCAGTGGATAGAACAAGGAGGTTTAGGCTTTATACTGCAGCCAAGGAGACTCAGATTGCTGCTTCAAGAGATAGGCCTGGAACAGCAGGCCCTGCAGCCAGGACAGGATACGGGCAAGTAACTGAGGGGATTGATTATAAGGTATTTTGAAAACCTTTCTGGCCCTGGAAGACAAGACTGACTGGATCACTCATGCTTTGAGTCACAGGTTAGCTTCTAATCCCAGGACTTCACTTTTTCACATGCTTAAAAATGCATAATTTATATATCATTCTGGGTAGAGATTTACCATAGGGTGATTCATGCAGGCTAAATTCAGGCATCTAAATGGAGGGAGCATGGAGCCTAAGTGGTTAGGTCCAGGTAGTTCAGAAGCGTTTGAGGGATTTTTTTCTTTTCCTGTTTTGAATAGCAGCTTTGGGCTTGGGACTCTCCATCTGGTTCTGCTGCCACCAATGAGAGCTACCACTGAGCACTGCACTGAGCTCCCCAACAGCAAAATTAGCTGAGATCAAGCTGGGGACTGTCTCTTCCATTATAACAACAGCCTGGGCACCCCTAATCTTTTAATCACCAATAAAAGAGAGAGTCCACAATGAAAAGCATTTGGGTTTCTTTAGGCTTTTCCTGGAGCGATGAGTCAGCTTTGCAAAACGATAACTGAAACCCGAATCTTGTTCATTTATTTGAAATGACTACAGGAAATCAAGTTATCCTGCAGGTCTGTTCATACCAATAAGCTCTTAGTTTCTCTTCCTCTGCAGCCAAGTGCACAGTGATAACCTTGCAGGAAAGGTTTGGATATCTCCCAGTGATAAGGTGGGCGTGTGTCCAGCGTACAGTGTTGGCTAGAACTACTTGGCACACTCAAGTGCAAGATTGAAAGAAAACAAGAGTGTTTACTGTATCAGTAACTGTGAATCAATAGCTTGTTAATCCATGGCAGCCTCATTTAAATTAACTGTATCTGAGAGAATGAATGATTTTATGGTGATGGATAATGCACCTAGAGTAAGACACTATTACAGAAGACATAGAACCTGGGAACACAGTGGAAGTAGTTCATTGGAGAAGACAAGGCTGTTGTCAGCAATGCTTTTGCAGGCAGTTTTGCATGTTGAATTACTGTGGGGAGAAAGGGCAGGAGCATCAGCTGGCCTCACCTGGCATAGTTGTGTGACTTCAGTGGAGATGCAGGGATTTACATCTGCTGAGGATCCAGGTCTGATCCAAAGCCAGGGATAAAGTCCATGAAGAGACTTCTGGTGATTTCAGTGGGTTGAGATTACCAGTATATAAACTCACAGTGCTCAGCCACGTGAGCCTCACCACACCCCTGGTACTCCTGAGGTGTTGGTATTGCTCCTCTGAACACTGGAGGCTGCAGTGCCCACCCTGGAACAGCTCAGCACCTCATCTTCCTGAAGGTGCTTCATTCCTGTGTTCTGTCTGTACCCCACCAACACTGCATTAAAACTGAGGTAAATCAGGGCCAAAAGAATTGGACTAAAAGGTGGGTGCAAGAAGAAAGATCTTCCTCAGTTCTCTCTAACAGAATTCCTTATTGGCTCATGCCATGGAGATGTTAAGAGTCCCCACATAAACTTAATTTTGTAAGAATGGCGATACCAGATCAAACAATCTCCTCTCCAAGAACATGACCTGGTTTGGGGAGTTAGACATGAGTAAACTTGGATTTTCTTTTTCCCTGTGCTTTTTCTCCATGGGGTTTCAGGATGCTGGCTTGGGCTGTGGTTGTGGAAACAGTGCAATGCTATTCCTGGTCAGTCCCAACCCTCTGCTGTACGGTAGGAAACACGTTGTTGTGTTGTATTTTGTGAAGATAGGCTGGGAGCCATCTCTTCAAGTTCCTGGCATTAGGTATGAGATAAGAAGAATATATACGAACACCTTTTTTTGAAGTTGCACTCACAAGCAGGGTAAATAGGAGTAATTCTTTAGTATTCAGATCACATCTTCTTGCAAACAGTCTGTTGTTGCTGTAATTAGGCTTAGTTTACAAAATCTTTCACTAGCATTTTACAAACTGCCTGGTGATTTTTTAACTGCCCAGTTAAGTTTAAAACAAAATCATTAACATCTGTGATGTTAGAGGTCTGAGCAATTGTAATGTGAAAATCTTAGATAAGAGTAGTTAGCCTCAGTCAGACCCCAAATCGAATCAGACAGATAGCTGTGATTTATTGTGTGACAGATAATAAAGGGTGCTTAAGGAGTGTAGAAGAGAAGTCAATTTAGGATGACCCTTTCCTTGGTACATCCTCCCACCTCCAGACAGTGGGTGGTTTAAAATCATTCTGGCAGCTAGAACAGGCAGTGCAGCCTCAGCAGCACCGTGCTGGACCTGACCTGGTTCCTGCAGACAAGAGAGTTCAATGTGACATCCCATTGATATGGCTGCCCTGCTCTGGGCATGTAAATTAGTATCTCCACTCACTGGTTGCAGCCTGAGAAGGTATATAGGTACAATTGTGGTTTGTGATTAGCAATGACAAGCTGTAGCTGTCCTCTCCACCTCAAAAACCTGCTACAACCCCTTCGCTGAAAGCCACTGGAACAGTTGAACAGTCCCTTTAATTAGGAGTGTATTAATAAATCCATCTTGCTCTCTAATCCCCACACACATAGTACAGTGATTCATTAGCACAGGAAGAGGCAATTTAGATTTCCTCAGATAATAGCAGCTGTCACTAATCAAATTAAAAAAGGAAGTGCAAATCTGAAGTTGGGCAAATTGGTCTGGCAGGGAGGAAGGCGACAGGCTGGAGTAAAGGACCTTCATCACAGATGAAAGGAGGACAGGGGCTGCTGGCAGAGGAAATTCTGAGGGGCATCTGCCAGTCCTTATCAAAAGAATTGCCCTAGTACACGGACAGACTGTGGCCCCACTGCTGTCCCCATGTCTAGAGCCTGAGAGAGTGCTCTTGCTGACCTTCAGTGGGGCTTTAGAATGTGCAGAAATAGCTGGTGCACATCATGGAACAGTCCTCATCAGCTACAGAGAACAATCCAGGCTGTACCAGCAGCAGCTCCAGCTCAGGGGCTTCTCTCTGACAGGCATCAGAAGCAGATATCTGAGACTGTAAGAGTTGAAATCCCCAACAGACATATGAGGAACAAATATCTCACAGGAGCCCACACTGGAAGAAAACATGAAGATCCCTTCCCTCATTTTGACAGCTGTTGACTTTAGACAGCCATGATAGGCACACGTATTTCCAGTGCCTTTTAAAATCTTTTTTGCTTTTCCTTCAGGAACATCCCATGGCAATGAGTGCTGTAGGCTAATCACAGTACAAAAAGATTTCTTTTTGTGGCTTTGAATTTTTGCCCTTTCAATCTCCTTGAAAACTCCTCACTGGTCTGCTGTGGCAAGAACTAAAGGTCTCATCATCCCTTTCCCAAGCTATTTGTGGTGTTATCCATTCCTGTTTGTCCCCATTGTGAAGCAGTGGCTTATCAATTGGTTTTTGTGTCTGAAGAGGCATTTGGTTAGTTGGTTCAGCTCCATGTGGAATGTGGGACACACAGGGCCATGGCCACCCACTGGGTGAGGGGGCACAGACCATGTGCAGGGCCCTGACCCTGGGGTGGAAATTGGTGAGGATTCTTCATGTATCTTCCTAGTTCAAATTTTGATCAGTTGATGAAGCCTCTCTTGGTTTGACAGTTACAAGCAATTAATATATGGGATAACAGGAGAAGCATGAAGTGGCCTGTCCCCAGCCCTTGCTGCTACTCATGCTATGTGATCTCAGTCATTGCACACTTGTGCCTCATGCTTTACCCCGAGGTAGAGCAATTTTGAAGGTTTTCCTGATGTCCAGCTTTGCCTGTGTGTATTGAAAGCAGGAGATCAAAGGAATGGAAGTGCTCCCTTAGCTAACACTACAATGATATAAGCAATTAAAATATGAATTAATCTAAGCAAGATGAAAATGCAGATTTTGAACAGAAGCTGTTGAAGTCACCTTGAACTTGTGTAAGTGCTGTTTAATCTGGGTAATTAAGGACACTTACACACCATTAAAACCCTTATAATTCTAAAATGAAATTATAGAGTCATAGAATTGTTTAGTTTGGAAAAGACTCATAAGATCATCAAGTCCAACTGTTAACTCAGCATTGCCAAGCCAAACACTTAAACACCTCCTTAAGGGCCACATCTATACATCTTTTAAATCCCTGCAGGGATGGTGACTCCATCACTTCTGGTGCCTGCTCCTGGGCATCCTGTTCCAATGATTGACAACCCTTTAGGTAAAGAAATTTTCCCTAAAGTCCAATCCAATCTCTGGTGCAAAGTGAGGCCATTCCCTGCCATCCTGTCACTTGTTACCTTGACCCCCACCTGGCTCCACCCTCCTGTCAGAGACTTGTAGAGAGTGAGAAGGTTCCCCCTGAGCCTCCTTTTCTCCAGGTTGAGTCCCCCCAGCTCCCTCAGCTGCTCCTCACAGCACTTGTGCTCCAGACCCTTCTCCAGCTCTGTTGCCCAAACTCCATGGGGGAAATGGGGTTGAGTTATTCAGAGAAAGGAAAAGAGGTAGCAGGAACAGAGGAATATGTGTTCGTGGTAGATCATGTCAGCCAGTCAAAGGAGGGGATTGTCCCACTCTGCTCTGCCCTGGGGCGGCCTCA
Organism: Neopelma chrysocephalum; assembly: GCF_003984885.1. Taxonomy (NCBI): domain Eukaryota; kingdom Metazoa; phylum Chordata; class Aves; order Passeriformes; family Pipridae; genus Neopelma; species Neopelma chrysocephalum. The sequence goes on from NW_020897961.1 coordinate 535,723, forward strand.
CCTGCAACATTGGGGCAATTTGGGGGGACACAATGTAGGGAAGGGATTGAGCCATTAGAGAGTGTCCAAAGGAGGGAACAAGGATGGGGAAGGGCCTTGATTTGAAGCCATGTGAGGACACTGAGGGCACTTGGTGTGTTCAGCTGGAGCAGAGGAGACTGAGGGGAGACCTCAGTGCAGTTCCAACTGCCTGGAGAGGGGCAGAGGAGGGGCAGGGACTGAGCTCTGCTCTGGGGGGACCAGGGACAGCAGCCAGGGAATGGCTGGAGCTGTGTCAGGGCAGGCTCAGGTTGGATCTCAGCCAAAGGTTCTTCCCCCAGAGGCTGGTTGGGCACTGACCAGGCTCCCCAGGGCAGTGGGCACAGCCCCAAGGCTGCCAGAGCTCAGGGAGGGTTTGGATGATGCTCTGGGGCACAGGGTGGGACTCTTGGGGCTGGGCCTGTGCAGGGCTGAAGGTTGGACTCCATGATCCTTGTGGGTCCCTTCTAATTCAGCATATTCTGTGCTTCTGTCCTTGACCATAATAATCTGCCTTCAAAGAGGGAGCTACTGGGTCAGGTCTGCTACTTGGGAAGGACGTGTGACTGCTCCTTCCCAAAATGTGCTGGAGGTGCCTGAGAGAGACCTTTGGGCCAGGACCAGGGCAAGCGAAGCACGGGGAGAACTCAGAGAGTGGCAGGGAGCTGATGACGGGTGCGGCAAATGAATCCACGGGAGACGGATTTTGTCCAGGTAGGACTCACCTGTAAATTTATTATCCCATATATACACAGAATAGGGGTCTGAGCTATCAAGCAAGGTCAGATGTTTCTTATCTGCACACATACCACACACACCCCCACAGCTGCCTTCAGCCACAAAGAACAATCCTGCTTCAGGCAGCTTTCCAGCTCGACTTCCGATTCTTTTCACACACACACTGATTGTGGCTCTGGCTCTCTCAGGACCACAATATTTTTGCTTTAATATTTTCTTCTTCTTCTATCATCCAGGTGGCTGGTGTTGTCTTGTTTAGCTGTTCCTACAGACAGGGGGTCAGGGACAAAACCAGGTCTCAGCAGTGGCACACAAAAAGGCTTCTTAGGTATCCAGAGTGCCTGCACGTCAGCCTGCTGCTGAGCATTGCTTTGGGAGAAACCTTTTAGGAAAGGGATCTGTTCCCCGGGAGCATTGTGGGAACCCTTATCCACACAGTCCTGAGTATAGTAAAAAGAAAAGCTGTTATTTCTGAGTCCTATGTAAAGAAAACCCCACTGGGGTGTTAAAGCCCTTCCGTTGTGTCATGGTAGTGTAGTTCTGGGCAGACTTGGCAGAGAGATCTGTCTGCCTCACTTGCTGTCATAGCAGTGTTTCTCAGCAAGCTTACAGTACAGTTTTTAAGGCATTTTCATTGTATGCAGAAAACTTCATCCAATATTGGTCATTTTGCATTGTACAGGGTATTCAAAACAGAAATCACTTATAAAGACAGTCAGGGTTTACTATACATGGCCACCAGCTTTGCAAGCCACCAAATCCCCAGTCTTTTTTTTCTTAACCTGAGAATCTTAGACATCATTAACTGATCTAAAATATGTTCTAAAACGTCTTTGCTGTAAACTGTTCCTCCTTTCTGGTCCATCCAGTAAATACACCAGTGGAAGCCCTCAGGCCTGTGGGGACAGCACCTCCTCTCCCCTGGAGAACAGCAGCACTGATGAGTGGAACTCACTGGACTCTGAAAAATAGAATATTCTTCACATTGAGGTAAATTTTAGTCCTTTTATCCTCTCACAAAATCAGGATGGGCAGAGGGCTCATTGCTGCTGCTGCTTGGCTATCCTAATATGAGTGAAAACATTTCTGGTGGTTGTTGGGAATTCCCAATTCTGGAATGCCAAACTAAACTTCTGTCAGAAGGAAATGTATTCTCACAGCAGCCATGGAGATTTGGTATTTTCCACCTATCCTGAGAAGAAAACTTATTGGAAACAATAATGCACTGGGAGAAGAAATGCTGTTCATGCCAATAAGCTGCATGTAAAAATGTTTAATTGCTTTCCCTCAGCTCCATGACTGTCAGTAAAGATCCAATGCAGTTTCCACCGACACGTGAAAGCTTCTTTTTAACTGTAGCTGGTGCTGAATTAGTTCCTAAATAAACCTCTAGTCATCACTTGAAAGGACTGTGCTAAGTATATTATAATGGAACTCATAATAAACACATTTCCCTGAACTAATGCTGTAGGATCAAATACATCAGGTTCCTGTGTTAACCACTGAGCCAAGAGAGGGAAATGGAATTGAAACATTACTTGTGTCATTTATACACGGGAGTGAGAGACATGCTTTCTCATTACAGGTACTTTACAGCTATGCTTAAATAAAACCCCTTCTGTTGGCTTGCCCTTGAACTCTGTCTCCTTCATCTAATTAAGCAGAACTCTGTGAAAGAGAAATGTACCTCCGAGCTCACCCTGCAAACTGCAGAGCACTGTACAGACTCAGCTCTAATCCTGCCATCAGGAGGGGTTTGAAAAGTTTAAATCAATTTTCTGTGGAAAATCAACTAGGAAGCAGAGAAGTTTGCCTTTGTGGCAAGTGGAACTGATTCAGCTGTGGAATGCTTTCTGTTCAGAAAGAGTTATATTTGAGCTCTACAACAGCAAATATCGGGAGAGAAACTGAACCACTTTCTACTCCATGACAAGCAAAGAACCAGCCAGAGCTGCTTGCAGACCACTGACTCGATGCTTCAGCTGGTGACAGCACTTCTCCTGCTGTCATGCCTCTTGTGCTGACATGCTCCAGGCGTTCTGGTAAATTCACTGTTCCTCCTTCACTCTGTTATTTTTGTGAAAACATGGATTTGGTTGACAGTGCAGGTTACTGCAGCGTATACAATAGCCCAGCAAACCCCCAGCTTAGTGATAAGCATTTTCTGGTTGGTGGTGTGCATTTAACACTTTCCAGAGCTTGAAGATCATTGAGAACAAGTAAGAATCCTCAGTGAAACAAGTTAGTGTCAACAGTAAGTAATTTGGTTTTACTATGCATCAGATATCTCCAAGGGAGAAGAGGCAATGCAGTACTTCAAATTATTAAATCACAGGTTTGAACCGTGTATTTTTTTCTCTGAAAACCCAGAGCTGACTCAGTGTCTGACAACAGCTGAGTGTCTTGGCATTACAAATGAAAGATGGAAATGTGAATTGCTCTGGAAGACCAGCTTTGCCCCAAGCATCCACTAGTCACCTCATCAGCTGCATTGAGCTGTGCTCAGTCTTAGAGAAGAGGTGAACCGTGTAAACCCAACATCAGAAAGCAGTTTCTGGTCTCTTCTTTCACTAGTTTTCCTTGCTTGCTTGCTTGCTTCCTTCTTCCCTCCCTCCCTCCCTTCCTCCATTATTTCTTTTTTTTCCTTCTTCTGGGGATATTTTTCAGAGTTGTGTGGTACTTGATACTACACAAGCGAGCAATAAAGTAAAAATTGTCACAGAGTCATTTTAGCAAAGTGACATTAAAGTTGTCATTTATTTGCTGTCATTTAATTGACAGGGCTTGAATTAGGAGAACATGTCAACGGATTTCTACTGCTGGGGAAGGGGTGTGGAGTTTATCACATGGTGATGGGGAAAGGGAGCACTTTAGCTTTTCTCCACTGCACGGGAAACATTGTCTTGTCTTAATGTTCCGCTGAGGCTGCAAGTAGTCACTGGCTCTAAAGTGCCAAGAAGAGGAAGAAAACAATCTGTTGTTAAATCTGCTTTAGTAGCAAGATAAGTCTTCAGGAATCCTTTTAACAAAAAATCAGTTCATAGGGGAAGGGTGGTTATAGAACTGAAGAACTTGATTGTATTTCTTGCCCTCATTACAGCCTGAATAGTGATGGAGGAAGACAAAAAGCAGAAGAGGATGAAACTCCACTTTTGAATGGTCAAGCAGTAGCAATTAAGAGAGATCTTCCCTCAGAACCACCTGGCACGAGTAAACAAGAGGCCAGACTGAAAAACAGAGAGGACAGGTGGTCAGGTAAGTGACTGGTCAGACAGGGGGAGGAGTGGAATGAGTGAGGAGCATGTTGCAGTTTTCACTTGCCACATCTGACACTTACTTGTTGTATAAAGTAGTAATGAGATGACTTTTAAACAATGCAGGTCCAACACTAAAAAACTTAGCACAAGTGATTTGCTCTGAGGTTTTTCAGGGCAGCATCACAAAAATCCCACAGAAGCCCCTCCTGCCTTGCCGCCTTTATTTGTAGAGTTGTACAGCAAGTGTTGTAATTACAAGTTGATAAAAGCTAAATTAATTGCCCCAATCTGTTTTTAATGAGAATCAGGCAAGCTTGGTTATCTTCTAACATGTCCAGGAAAGCTGGATGAGTGTGTAAGTGCACCCATGCATTTTATTGATTTGAGTTAAAAATTCAACTGACTCCTGAAATGAAACCCATAAAAACCACAGCACATTCTGGGATCTCTTTCACACATAGAGTACCAATGTTTCTAAATGTCCTTTTCTCTAGATACAGAATAAAACCAAGAATATTTAATAGTTAATACCCAGTATCTTATTTTAGAGAAACAATTACTTTATAATAGAGTTAGAGATAATATTTTAAAATTGCATATTTCATACCAGGAGTGTAACAGTCACCACCATGAAAGCATCTCTGAGACACAGAGGGTGAAATCCATCCCTCCTTCAGCTCAAAATGAAATCTGTCCTACCAAATTTGAAGTCTGGCACAGAAATAAATGTCACCCTTGGTGACCACCAAATGTGGCTTTGGTGGTGTTTGCAATATATCTCACATTTTCTGTCAGAGTTACTGGAAAATACCAAGGTATCTCAGAAATCCTGACAGGGGATATTGATTGTGAAATGCTGGAAGAGGGCTGAGTTTAAATGCAAGCAGTGTATGTCAGAGGAGTTGCTGATGGTTGCAGTGTATGCTGACAGCATGGACGGGGCTTTTGTGCAGGGTGTTACCTCCGAGGAGGTACCTCCCAGCCCTCGCTTTGAGAGCTGAAGCAGAGACAAGGAATGACACAGGCAGTGCAGGAGCTTCCATGAAACTTTAACTCACCCCAGTCTAGGCTTGATGCTGGCCTCTCTCCAGAGGATGCTGTGATGGACGTCAGGCTGGGCCTGACTCGCGTGCAGGTCCATGAGATCACAGCTATCATTGAGTGTCAAGTCATATCTAGATGAACCTCCCCGTAGTCAAGCTTTCTGCTGTCATGCCCCAAAATACTTCACTGAGACATGTAAGTACCTTAGTATGGATTTAGATGCCTATCTTTTAAGCACCCAAGATCAAAAATCAGGCTGCAGGTTTGATCTGTCTTGTGTTTACTCTCTGCTGTGGTGAGTGAAGCCTCTCTCCATGGCCGCTGTGGTCCCTGAAGGAGAAGCTGTCTTCTCTGTCTCTAGAGCTCAGGTGAGGTAGGGCCAGAGCTGGCCAGCAGCACAGAGCCCAGAGTCTTGTGGGGTTACTCGTTATAGCAAGGGATAAGAAGCAGAAAGACTGGACTGGCATGGGCATCTCATTCACTTGGCTTTTCTGAGTCCCCACAACCCTTAACCTGCAGGGTTGGGGACAAATTGGTGATGGTTTTGTGATGTGATAGCATAAAGGAAGGTAGGAGAAAGCAGTTGTCAGAGGGTAAAATTTGGGGGACAGCAATGTTCTGCTGGTGATCCACTGTCTTGGAGGGCCTTTTTGCAGAGTGTGATCAAGGCCCCTGCTGCCCAGTGCTGGCATTGTGCCTCCTCATTCCGGCATTGTGAGTCCACTCAGAGCACCACTATCACTTCCTACGTATGCAGTGATGCTCTGTGAGCCATCACTACTGCTCTCCCCTTCCCCAGCTCCTGGGAAAGCTTCACATGATCTCTCCTCTACCTCCTTCGTGTTCCCAACTTCTCAGCCAAAGATTTCCTCTATTTCTGTGGTGTGTCCACTTGGAGGAAGCGTTTTCTTCTTTCCAGCTTTCTTGTGCCTTTTTCTAAGTGCATGTCCCACTCTGCTCTGCCATATTGCACCTGCTGGGCTGGTTTTCTTCTTCCTTTTTAATACTGGAAACGTGTCTTACCCTCATTAACCTCCTGCTTAGTAAAATAAGAGCTACAGCACAGAGATGTTTATATGAAGCTGACTTATTATCCAAGACTGGAATAACAAGTGTTACTATGGGATGAGACTGGGAAGAAGCATGAAGGACAGGCACTAATTACCCTTTAAGGAACTCCAGCCTAATACTCTCCTGCTGTTAATTCTTCATTTTCCTGATCTCCACAGTCACAGTAGTAGCGCAGTTAGAGGAGGTCGGGCCTATATTCGCTTGAAATTGATAAATGCTTTAATAAACTGATCTGTACAGCCAGTGTCAGAGGGCAACAGAGAGACAGGCAGCTGATCGTGGTGGGACAAAGGGCTGCACTTTGGATGAGCAGCAGCCCTGTCTCATCTGCAAGCCAAAGTCCCTGTTGCTCGGGTATCTCCTCTTGCCTAATTAAATTGTCTGTGTGCTTTGGTGGAGAGAGATGCAAAGTGCAGCAGCAGTGTACAGTGCTTACCTAACCTGAGTGATTTCTGCAGCACTCACTGTAGGAGTTGGCTAATGGCAGGGTACGGGAGCCTCCTGCTGAGTTTCCATTACCTTGTAATTTTCAGCTCGTTCACTGCTGCAAGAATGTCCCTCTGTCTTGTAATTCTTCCAACATTCATGTCTCATCTTCTTCAGGCTTGAAGTACATAAGATGCTTTCTGCTGGGGGATTTATTGAGATAAGTTATTGAAGTCAAGCAGTGAGGCAAGCATCCAATATTATGCTATTCATCTCTGAATTTATGTTCCCTCTTTCTTTTGAAGACCTAATGTAATCACAAACAATTTGTTTTGTATATGTTTAAAAATTCATCATTTTCTTGTACAATGGAAAAAACCAGCACTTGTAACTCATTAGTGGTGGGATTCACAAAACATCTGGCTTTTCCTTTTGATGTAATTTCTGTGTGACTAAAATTCAGGCTTCATTCTGAGTGGTTCAAATGAGGAGGTAAAATTGCTCTACCAGAAACCCTTTGCATGTGCCCGTGAGTCAGCCTGTGCAATCTTCCAAGTTTGAGACAATTGTAATTTTTATTTTTCCTCTGGCATATTCTGACCATCTTCCTGGGGTGTGGGAGAAGCCCCTTCTGCTGACCCTTTCATAGGGTGGGTCTCTGTGAAGGAGCAAGATTCAGGATGGGAACAGTTCCCAGGCATGGAGAAAAGCATACAGCAATTGGCAGGACTTTATTATATGGACCTTACCGTTATCATATGGACTTTACTGTTATTATGTGGTTTCATTGTATTCACACTACACAGTGCACAACCTGGTCGTGCCCAGGCTTGACATGAGTTTGCCTGCTCCCTGCTTCCTCCACTCCTCCCCCTTTTGTCCATGTCCCGATCCTGGTTTGTTCCCCTGCTTGTCTGTCTCATGCTCCGCCCTATGTTCTGGCCCTTTCCCCGCCCGAGCCAACAAAAAGACAGTGTGCACGCGTGAATAGGGCATTCTACTTGCACTCTTCCTCGTGTTCCATCCCCTCTTCGGACCGCGGCAAATGGCGCAAAACGTGGGGCAAAGGTACAGGTTTTTACCTTAAGAAAATCTCCCACACGCCACAAGGGCTCAGACGACGCGGAGAGAAGCGTTTTCGTCCCGCTGGTCCTTCCCGGCTGAACCCCAGATCACGGCAAGACAGCCACCGCACCGAGAAAGGTGAGCACCGGGAAAACCTCTAATCCCATCTCCCAACCTCACAAAAACAACTTTAAAACCAACTACAGACTAACAGAAGCCTAAGTAATTTCGCAATGGGCCTCTGGCTATCAACCCCTCAAAAATTTGTATACAGCAAGCTAAAAGACTTTATTATTGAACATGGACACCCCTTAGATAAAAAGTCGGCAAAATCGCTTGCAAAATGGCTAGAAAACCGCGGCGAAGTGGTCTCGGACGATTTAAAAATACAAGACTGGGAAAAAATTGAACACCATATATGGAAACAAAAGGAGAGAGGAGAAAAAAACGCAGCCGAAGCACTAATTGCCTGGAGACTGATTTTGATGGTGCTGCAACACCAAATAACCAGTTTGGATGAAACTCCCCAAGAATCTAAGCAAGAATCCAAAACGTCCAGGTCCAGTTCCCCTGGGGGCGACAAGCACCGGGAGTCCCGGAGTGGCTTAGGCGGGCGGGGGAGCGCGGACGGCGGGAGGGAGGAACGGGGCGCGGAATGCCAGCGGCTTTTGCATCATGGCGTCGGCGAGCTGGGCGGTGGTGTGCGCGCGCTCGGGGCCGAGGGGCGCGGGGAACGAGCGCGGCACCAGGCGCCGCGTGCAGAAACGGCGGGCGAAGATTTCGCGCGCGTCCCGCCGGCCCCGCCCCCCAGCCCCCCTGTGCGAGCCCGGCCGGCACCGCGCCCCCACCGTCCCCCTCCTCCGACTCCCCCCGACCAAAAAAACCCTCTCGGCCCCCCTCCCCTCCAACCCCCCCCATCCCCAACGCATCCATGTACTCCTTTCCAATGCCCCGCTCCCCACGGCAGCACCCCGCCAGGAGCTGGCGCTTTAACCCCTTCAGTACTACCACCCTGTGGATGTACTTGTTCCTCCACACCGGTAGATTGCGCTTGTCCCCCAAAAGGCCCACCACTCCCCCATAGCCCACCTATTTCCACCTCCCTGTCTCCACATACATGCCAACATGTTTGTAATCATGGTCCTGGCTTCTCCGGTGCCAGTGCCCAGAGGAGCAGATGGTCTTACATAAAGGAACAAGCGTCAACAGCTGATGATTTGAATTTGGTTAAAGCATTTCCTGTATTTTATCATCCCAACAATCACCCTGTCTGGGAACCCATCCCCCTCCCAGTTCTGAAGGATACAAAACAAGCTATTACTGACTACGGGTTAAACTCACCTTGTGTAATAAGAGTACTGAGTTCACTCTTTGCTGCATACACATTCACTCCAAATGACATAAAGGAATTAGTGAGCGCTTTCTTCACTAATATGCAAACAACACTTTTCCTGGAGGAATGGCAAACTCGCATTCGCCAGCATGCCCAGCGAGCCTCAATAACCACAGGGACCCCAGTTCTGGAGTCCTTTAATAGGCTCTATGGAGTGGGACCTTATATTTCCAATGAGGCCCAAACCAAGATTCCTATGGATGAATTGGACATTTCAAAAAATCTAGCTTTCCAAGCTATTCAAACCATTGCTGAGGCGGATGAACCTACACCTTCATACACACAAGTACAACAAAAACCAACAGAACCATTCATAGACTTTGCAGAAAGGCTAAAGAAAGCCATTGCAAAACAAGTCAAACACCCGGAAGCTCAAGATGCACTATTTTTAAGGTTGGCTATAGAACAATCTAATGACGATTGCCAACAAATACTAAGAACTCTTAAAGATCCCACTCCTATGGTCATGATTAAGGCATGTCGGAATGTGGGGTCTAATTCTCATAAAGCAAGACTAATAGCTGAAGCTTTAGCTGGACCACAAACCTGTTTTCACTGTGGTGAGACAGGACATATAAAAAAGAACTGCCCACTATTAACCACAAAATTTCAGCTTCCAAAGACACCATGCAAGCAATGTGGCAAAGGCAGACACTGGACTAAGGACTGCCGCTCCCGCACTAACATCTACGGAGAACTGCTGCCCCCGAAAAAATCACCCGACTTAAGGAGAAAAGTGACTTTTAATTCAATGCCAGATCTCAAACAGTGCACCTGTGAACTGTCAGGAAACAAGGCACCAAGCTCCAGGGGTGCTGTGTTAACACAAACACCCCCTCAACTGCGTTCCATCCTGCATAACCCATCCCTTCCGCAGGATCTCGTAGTCCACAGAAGACCACTACCACCAAGCTTTTAGACACCATGGAGCAGTGGCATCTCGGGCTGGAAACAATTTTTTAAGGGGGGAGTCACTCAGCAGATGCAGCCGTCTAAACTGATTTGGAAGATGCAGATCTGTCCTCCTCCAAGTCCATTTAAACAAACCCTTTTTAACTTGCTTTGAAATTTTGCTTTTTCTGTTTGTATTGTTATTAACTATTTCTTGTATCACAGCATGCTGCAAGAAGGACTATCACAGCAGACATTTTCAATCAAGTAAGAAAGGGTGAGATGTGAAGGAGCAAGATTCAGGATGGGAACAGTTCCCAGGCATGGAGAAAAGCATACAGCAATTGGCAGGACTTTATTATATGGACCTTACCGTTATCATATGGACTTTACTGTTATTATGTGGTTTCATTGTATTCACACTACACAGTGCACAACCTGGTCGTGCCCAGGCTTGCCATGAGTTTGCCTGCTCCCTGCTTCCTCCACTCCTCCCCCTTTTGTCCATGTCCCGATCCTGGTTTGTTCCCCTGCTTGTCTGTCTCATGCTCCACCCTATGTTCTGGCCCTTTCCCCGCCCGAGCCAACAAAAAGACAGTGTGCACGCGTGAATAGGGCATTCTACTTGCACTCTTCCTCGTGTCCCATCCCCTCTTCGGACAGCGGCAGGTCTCTGCTCCTGGGCTCCTTCTTCTGTTAAAGCCCCTGGAGCTCCATGTGCTCGATGCTGTACGAGCATTTCAGAGCTAAGAGCCTGGTCGTGAGCTTCCAGCTTACAGGAAGTGAGAGAAAGGTGGTAGGATTGTCCCTACCCTACAGCTGTGGGTGTTAGTAGAGATTTTAAGGGCATGATTTACAATGATGCCAAGCACATAAAAATTCCATGAGGTAGCAACTCAATTCAGTGTGTCTGGAATTAACCAGACTGTGAGCAATCTGGCCAGTCTCACTTGGGTGTCTGTGGTTGAGCTGGGAATTAACCAAGCCTTCTTCTTTCTTAACCACAAGCCAACCACTTGTTTTTGAGGAGCTGACATTTGACTGTAAGCTGAATGTTCAGAAAGAATAAAAAGACCCCAGGAGCCACAGCAGATGAAGAGTCGAGCACTGATCACAAGCAACAGTAAAGCATGGGCAAGGTCTTTAGGGCTTACTCCAAAGCACACTGGAGTCAGGAGGAGTCTCTTCTAAATGTCAGGTCAGGAACTTACTACTGCTGTGTCAGATGTTAGAACTGTTGCTGCTGTGTACTGCTAACATAATAGTGATTTTTTTCTAGGGCAACAAATCACACTACCCAAGTTGATAGGGAGGAAAATGTGACCAGACAGCAAAATTGCCAACTTTACAGAAATGGTGAAACATCCTGGGTCTGCAAAGTTTACGTTGAGCAGGATGTATTTTCCTTTGCATAGGTTAATAATATTGTTGAACTATTCAGTTGCTGCTGACAAGAAAGGTGAGAAAGCAGCCATAAGCTCAACAAAGCCACACATAAAACTTCAGAGGATGGTTTACTGCCCAAGTGACTCAGCAGCAGCTGACAGCCCCTGATTCCACCTCCTGCCATGTCTGTCAGCCTGGGCAGATTTGTTCACTTATAGAGCTTAATCCACTTCCAGCTGAATGGAAACTTCAGAAATTCACTGGAGATCTATGTCTGACTGGGATGGCTGTTGCAGGGCTCAAGATGCAACTGAGCTCTTTTCATAAAGGTGTCTGTTTCCAAATGTATGCACAGAACAGTGTGTGACAGCATCTCCCTGTCACTGGGAGATGCTGACACTCTTCCTGAGAACCTTCATCCTTTGGATGTGGACATGCACTACTGCTGAGGCACAGCCAAATGCTGGTGGTGGTGGATCAACTTGTCCTCCCGTTACACCTATTTCTCTCATTACTTACTGACCTCCTGTATCTATCCTGTTAGTCTGGCAGGTTGCAGTTTACATTCCTGAGGCAAAATCTCATTTCCAAGGTGCATCCACTGGTTACAGTATCCTGAAAACAGGTTTCACTGGCATGGCCCATCACTTGCTCAGTCTCCAGCTGTTTGATCTCCCCTGTGGCGATCATGACAGACAGAAAAAAAAGTGACTTTCACAGAGGAATCTGTCATTCCAAAAGGGATTTACAGGCAGTGAAGTCATGCTGAAATGAAGCTGTGCACAGGCTGCTGATAGGGGCCGTGTCATGAGTGTTTTAGGTCACTTAGAGAATCACTGGCAAAGGTATTGGCAAAAGAAGGTGTAACATAAAAGTGAAAGCATGATAAAGTTCATTGGCAGGGTTCACTCTACTACTTACTAGATGGTTAAGGTACACAAAGAAAAAGCAAACTAAAATCTAATATAAATCAATCTAAAACCAGAATCCACTGAAAAATTATCTATGTGGAGCCTGAGGGGTGGGGATGGGGGGTGGAGTGAAGGGTAAGGATAGTTAGGGTCAGAGAAAAAAGGAATAAGGGAGACCCTCCCATTGAGACACAATATTCAGAGTGGAACCCTGGCCAAACTGAGCCCTGGACTTGACCAATGTTTTGTCCTTAAGGTTTAATAGCACTGAAACTTAACAGCACTTAATCAGTAGCTTAAGTTAAACAACTTAACAAAGGACTCACATAGAATTTATTGTAGCACAACAGTAACTCACAGGCCTGACTTACTTACAAATCTAAACTACTTAAGAATCCAGGAGAGCAATAGTCATGTACGTTTGCTATGACATATTCACACTTGCACATGCACAGGCCTGAAGAGTCTGTACAAGGTACCTGTGAAAAATGCCCCTGGAGTTCAGTGAAGGACTCACGTCGGGGCCTTTGCACCTTCCCAGCGGGTGAAGGGTTCGAGGAGGGGGGGGATCAGCCCAGGCTCCGTCGTCATTGCTCAGCAGGATCCTCCAAATAGAGCAAACTTGAGATTTCATGAGCTCTGAGAGGCCCCACTCGAAGGGGGCTGTCACAGCTGCTGCGGCCCAGGAGAGCTCAAAGGGTCTCGCTCAGCACCACTGTTTATAAGGTTGCAAGAGAGTGGGCTTTAGTCATGGGAATTTTCCATCCTGGCCATAATTTGGGTTGGTAACTTTCTCTGAAAGCTCAATAACAAAAATGTTTCTCCCCTTGGGTTGTTATTCAGGCAAGAAAAATAAGTCTCCAAGGCTGTTTATTAAAAAGCAGGAGCTCTTTAGACAGCACCAGTTCCTGGGAGCAGGTATTTCTGATCAGCTCAAGAGGAGCTCAGTCCAGGTGCTGTTCGTCAAGGCCAAGGCCTAATGAGCATTTCTGAGATCATACTGTGGGCTGAGGGGATGCACCACCACAGGCTGGCACAGGTGCCAGGTGCCAGGACCCCAGATCCATTCAGGTTGATTACAGTGTGGGCACAGTTAAGGAGGTCGGGGTTTCCAGGTCCTGTGGTCACTTTTTAATGTCTCTCTTGAAAGATTCCAGCTGGTCAAGGGGCATCTCTCACCATCCTATGTTTGGTCTGGCTGCTTGTCCATGCTCTTACTCCTTCCAGATGATGACCAAGGGCTCGTGTCAGAAATCAGAGCTGTAGGGAAGGCAAGGCCTGTTCTTCCAGCTGCCCAGAGCTTCCCCTGCCAGGCCATGGGTTGCCCTCGGGAGGAGGTTGCTTCAGATGCCCAAGGCTGGTAGAAGCTGCAGAGCTCAGGTGGTTCAGTCCAGCAGTGGTTGTGGACACAGCTGAGGATGGGTCTCCTCATCCCCCAGCCAGCTCCCCCATCCGTGAGGTTCCGTTTTGCTGTATCTGCATGTGGCTGAAAGGGCACCAGCTGCAAACTCCCAACCTGTGCCATGAACTTGGGACATGATTCGGTGCTCAGTTTATTCACTTGCCATTAAATGTGTCTGGAGGAGGCAGACACATTTAAAAGATGACTATGTGCATGGAACACTCACGTACATATTTATTAATTTTTCTTTCCTTGCTGTAAGGCACCAACTACTCACATGCTCAAACAAAATTTTTCAAAAAACTTAATGTATGTTATACAGCAATGGGTTCAGTCGGTTAAAATTCTCAGAGGCATTTTTGAGGCCAGAGCAAAATTCTCCCAATAGTGCAGTTTGCAGACACACACCAGAAACTACCAGGCACCATAACATCACCTTGATAAAGACTATAATTACAAGCTGATTCAACAGCACACAGTTAACCTGTAGTTAATATTTGTGTACAAAAAAAATGTAAGGAGACATCATTATTGGTTCACCAGAGAAAAATAACTTTTATTAAAAACCCAGGCTAGATTGCATTTATAATAACCTGGCAATTACAAGACACCTTTAAAAGAGCAACCTTGTGTTTTGGTCTAAGATTTTGCTTTTCATAATCTCTTTTTTGTGAAACTTGGTAGTGTTGGCTCTTTTGTTACTTAGGAAACCTTCTGAAGTCATGTCTCTTTGCCTACCTCTGGAATTTATACTCTAGGGAATTTCTTAAAGGTTCAGGAGTGCAAAAGTTGTTCTGTCAAAACAGGCCTTTGAGAACAGTAAAAATGCATGCACCAAATTTAATCCTGACGTAAACAGATGTCCAGATCTACTGAGGACAACAGAGTTGCTTCCCTTGTATTTACTCAGAGCTTTCTTTAGTAATTTATTTTGTAGATCAAGAGTATTATTTCAAGGATATGATAAAACATCTGATCTGAAAGTTTATCTAGTGATTTCTGACTTATGTTAAGCATATTTTGGATTTCTCTGAATGCACTGCAGTTTTACTAGTCAAAATCTATCATATTTTAAATGAAGTATAACTTGGAAAACTTCTGTTCTAGTATTGGTCAGACCATGCTCAGACCTTATTTAGAAAGCCCTCATTTGAAACAGAGGAGATTACATTCACTCACAAATCCTTTGATTTGAACGTAGCCAGTATGTCCTTCGGCTTGTGTGTTTGTCACATTGGAGTCCTAGTCAGTCTTTGCAAAAACAGAATCTCATGCACATCTTCTCCAGGAAAAGGGAGTTTAGAGAGATTTCCGTGCAGCAGATGGTGAGGACACTGCATCATGTATTACCGTGGAGAGCAAACCACAGCTGGCTGTGGGATATAGCAACCCCAAAAGACAGGAAAACAAGGAAACTCCTAGCACAGCACATACAATGTGTGTGATATACTTGAGAGGTCATTGTTAAACAGTGAGGTCTTCAGTGTTTTGCTCCGACATGTGATAACCATTTGTATGGCCTCTCGTAGGCAGCAAGCTCCCAGGATACACAGAGCTGCCCGAGCCTCCAGACACCCTGTGCTGTGTGTGACACACCTGGGACACGTTCACAGCACACGGGGTGTGTGGAGTCAGGCTGGGTGCTCACCATGGGCTCTCCCAGACCTGAGGCCCATCAATCCCTGTCCACCCATGGCTCTGTGCCTGGCACAGCTCTGGGGAGGACTGGGGAGGCCAGGGCTGGTTTGCAGCTCCATCAGCAGTTTTGCACATCTTGCTGCCCAGAGCCAGGTTCAGCGGTACAAGAGTGAGTTTGCTCTGGTGAGGGTATCGTGCCTTGTAGCTCACACATTAGGTGACAGGAAAGGGTTCCCTCTCCCAGGTACAGTCCTGAAGCAGGGATTTTGTGTAGTGTTGTGTTTTTCAGTGCTGTGTTTTCAGTTGCACAGCTCAGGCTATTTGTAAGATAACCCCATCTGTCTCCCACGCAGCTAACCTGCTTCATCTCCCCACTTGTGCTTCTGGTTTGTCTGGCAGTTACCCAAGGACTTAGGTTAAAGGATCGGTATTTGTAAAGGGAAACAAATTGCCTGAGGTGTTATTGAACCCATGTCAACTGTTTAACAGAAGGGTTTTCATTCATTTATTTATTTATCCACTTATTTGTTACACCTTCCTGTAAACACATGGCTGTAATCACTGAGGCACACTGTGGTTTGAAGCACTACCCTGGCAAAACATGACTGCTTTTGTCTTTCCCCAGAGCTCTCAGAGCTTCAGATGGAGGAAGATGAAGAATTAAAAAGTGATCTCATTATGCTCTATTATGCATTAACAAAACCCTGGCACTAACACAGTGAATACAGACGGACGTGAAAATAATTGCTTATTGCAAGTCAGATTTGGGTTTTTCCTCTCACTTTATTATCTGGATGCTGAAGGGAATATTTAGTGAATTATGGCATGGGAAAGTAGGTCAACATCAAACCTGGGATGGAGGGGAAATGTGGCCGAAAAGTACCACACTGACCCTCATGTAGATGGGCAATTGAAAGATATACTGAAATTACAGCCAGAATGATCCCATAGTTCTTCCTCTGCTTGCACTTTTGAAGAGCTTGGCTGTGAAACAGTTGAGTAGGCAAGTCATTAAAAAAAAAAAAAAGGAAGATCCCTGTATTGATTTAGGCAGAAAAGTCAAATGTTTCTGTTGCTGCAACTGTGATAATGAATTCAAAAATATTTCAGGAGCTTCTGGCTTTCAACATGACATGCCAAGGGGATGTGTGTCCTGGAGGAGAACCACCCCAATGTGGCAGGGGATGGTGAGGGAGGATTAATGACTTTGCTGCTGAGCCATGCACAATGCCCAGCATCGGGAGGGCTTTGCTTTAGTGAAACCTTCAGCCCTCTGCAGACCCTGAACAGCAGCTGTGGAGAAGCTCAGCACAATAGAACAAGGGTCAGCCTGAAAAACGGGAACTGGAGTTAAAAAGTGGCAAAGAGATAAGGGGACAGTTGAGGGTGTAAGGAAAAAGTTGTGGGGTTTTTGCCTTTGGTAACAGGTGGTTGCAGCAGCCCTTGTTGGGAAAGGCAGCGTTCTGGGAGATGAGGTTTGCACGCAGGGATTTCAGTGTATTCTCCCAGGGACTGGCCCACCGGAGAAGGGCAATAGCTGATCCATCCTGTTTGTCTTATCCTTATTTCTGGGCCTGCATTGATGAAGCAGAGCCTCATCATTAGGGGTGAAAAACCAACAGAGACCAAACACACTTCTCCTGCCCCAGGGTGGTTACAGTTTCCATGTAAGAGAAAAGGCAAAGTTTATGTAAAGCAAAGGAAAGCAGGCAGAAGACATGAGGTGAAGTGCTACTTTACCACCTGTCTTCCTTAATGCCAAGAGCTTTGGGGAAACTAGGCTTAAAACACATCAAACTCAACACTTTCTCCAAACTTCACTATTCTACAGTTAAATAGACTGAAAAAGGAGAAAAGTGTCATTTCTTCTCACAGGTGGTGTAAGGAGTGTTGACTCAGTTGACTCTGCAGTTTGGAAGAGTGTTGGTCTTATTTAGCTCTGGGGAACACATATGTACCAGTTATGGCACAAGGGAAGTTTTGGATTAAGGTATTATGGACCACTTAAGCCTAGTCAGCAAACTGGAAAGGAATTTTCCCAAGGCCAACCTGATAAATGACTCAATGCTCAGGTGGAGCCATAGACAGATCCAAAGTGTTTTTCATTACAGGTGCATTGACATGCAAAACTCCAGGGAGATGAGGATTTTTTGAACAAAAGAAAAACCAAGAATTTTAATTGAAAGGAGTCATGGCTCTTCCCTAATCACACCTTGTTTACTTTTTTAACAATTATCACAAATATGTCCAGCACTGTGGCAAGGACATTGCATAACTTTCAAAAACCTGGGCAAAATTTTGCACACAAGATTCTCTAAAGAGAGAGGTGAAGCCTGGGAAGCCTTTGGTTTCATGGCCTAATGCAATCAGGGAACATAAAATTTTGCTGACCTTAAACCCTTCCATTGGTCTGATTTTTAAAGGAATAACCTTTAACACAACACGCCTGCTGTAGTGTCCTGATAATATATCGACCTGCAGAATCTCTAGAGTTTTCAGGCTAATATAGATTTTGCTTTTTAAGAGTCATGGATTTGTCTGCCTCTTAAATACCTGTGTGCTTTTCCCCTTGAGTAGCCACTGTGGTACTGCCTCTGAGCCAGAACCTCCCTGTGACCCTGGGCACAGCTCTTACCTTCTCCAGCACTTTAGCTCCTTGTGCTTTGGGGTGGGAGTACCCCCACACACCCAGAGAATGGTGGTGTGCTCTGTGGGTTTGGCTACAAATGGCCTGAGTGAAGCCACCTGAAGTGCAGGTGACTGATGTGCTGTTCATGTGTTACTGTAATATTAGTGCTCGTTTTCTCACGTGGATAACTGATGCTGGGTCAAGCACTAATCTGAAATGAAGTGATATAAAGCTGGGACAGGACTGGAAAGCAGCACTGGTGCTTCTGCTTTCCCTGCACACCGAGAGCAGTGTATGACCTGTTCTGTGTTCCAGAGTGGGATGAAATGGAGGGCAGACTGCAGTGGTTGACTTTGGTTTGGGTGAGGTCGGGTGGGTTTTCCTCCCAGCGGTTTTGAACGAAGGCAGCTCTGTGCACTTACATCGCACGGCACGTTGGAATTTGATTTTATGGATTGACAGGGATTTCATTCAACAAAGGGATTTGCATAAAATGGCTAATGGTTTATGCTGTGATAATACAAAAGTCAATAACAGTGTCGAGGGGAAAAAAAGGACAGATCAGTGTAGAATGAAAATGCCTACCAGGAATCTCATGATCTAGGGAGGTGAGGCTGGGAAGAAGTGGGTGCAGGCCAACAAAAGAGTTCCTACTCTGGCACAGGGCAGGAACCCCAGATAATACAGCAGAAAGGAGCCACCTGCAAGGTGAGTGGTGGATGAGTGCCACCCCAAGGAATGGGTGTGACACCTGGAGGGACGGAGAACCATATAGAAAAGAAAAGAAAGATGTTTTATCTGAATAATAATGCAGGAAGCTTTGGGCTTATTTATCTGCTTTTGAATTTTAATAATCAGTTCGAGTGATAATTACAGAATTTCTATATTTATATAAAACCAGCACATAAAATAGCACAATTTGATATTTATGAAGTGCCAGTTTTCCATAAATACAGAGATTTGTTAATGAGCACTGGGAACTATTCATTAAAATTCAGAAGTAGATAAATAATGAATAGGAATTGCTGTTTATTCATTAAAATCCTAAAAAAAGAAAAAAAAAGGAAAGAAAAATATCTCCTCACTTATTGTTGATGAATCCAGCCTGTTTTATAAGCATTTTGTTTTAATTAATGCCATTTGACACTATTAGTGCCAAAATAGCAGAGAGTCTGCATTAAAGAGTAGGTCTGCATTAAAGCTGTCTGAGGCCCTGGATTAAACAAATTTGGCTCCAACATGAACATCCCTGATTGCCACGGCCATGGGTGCATCCCCACTGGGGAAGGGAGGGTCAGTCAGTCAATGCCTGTGTGATGTGGGTCCTGTACAGACCTGCTGCTTCTCCACAGGGCTTCTGTGCTGCTTCTGAGGGAGGATTTATCCTCCTCCAGAGGAGGGCTTTGCTGATGAAATTTCAACAGAACAGTAGATTTCAAAGGAAAGGCACAGTTTGAATTTGGTGCAGGTTATAGGTTTGTGTCAACCTATCTGCAAACTCAGCCAAGGATAAATATTGGTTATATTCGGGTCCTTAGTTTCCAAACCTCAATTCTGAACTTTTGAACTGACAGCTGGTCTTCTCAGGAGATGA
This sequence comes from Neopelma chrysocephalum, assembly GCF_003984885.1. Taxonomy (NCBI): domain Eukaryota; kingdom Metazoa; phylum Chordata; class Aves; order Passeriformes; family Pipridae; genus Neopelma; species Neopelma chrysocephalum. The sequence continues at coordinate 555,186 of NW_020897961.1, forward strand.
GAACTTGGCCCAGATTTGAGGCCTTGGTTGTGGCAGTGCTCTTTGGGCCACTCTGCCCTGGCTTCTGAAAGGTGGGGAACGTCTCTGCCATGGATCCATTAATGTGGAATTGGGCAAGGACACTGTGCTGGGGCCGAGGGGTTCAGCCCCTTTCTGGCACGAGCCCTGGGTGCTTCAGGTTGTCCAGGGGTGTGTCTGGTGGAATGATTCGGTAAGAAAATGGACTGATGTGTGAAACATCCCTTCACACCACATGCATGTACCCCTGGAATTTACTGTCACTTGGAGGGTATTCACCCTGGAATTTACACCTCATCCTTGTAAGTGAGGCTAGCTAAGGTTTTGTGTAACTGCTGAATAAGGAATGGGTTTGCTGTGCCTGGAAACCTGGATATTTATATTGTGAAGCTGACCACTGCTTTAGCATTCAGACCACTGAAAAATCTGGAGGAACATCATGTTGCAACCAGGGCACAGGCTGTCAGGAAGCAAACTTCCAGACAAAGCCCTTCATTTGTAGCACTGTCCTTTTCCCCCTCCCTACCTGTGACTGCCTATTTTGTTCCCTTTTATTGCTCTGTTCCATATATACCTGTGCTTTTACACTCTTTGAAGTGTCCTCCACGGTGTGGAGGTGGCTGCTCTGAATGCTGATGAGTCTCTGGAAGCCTGGACAGTGTTTTGTTGGTCTGGGAGTCTTTGGGAGAGCTCACCCACTTTCCCATGGCCAGCCCAGGAGTGTGGGGTCAGAGCCAAGGGGGTTTTTCCTCTTGGATTTGGGGTTGTTGGATCAGGCTCTGCGGGGAGCTGGCTACTTTTTTCAGGCTCTCGCTGTGGAGTATAAGGGGAAAAGTAATGCTGTCAGTTGTGTAACTGTCAAGAACACAAGGTAAAGGGTTGTCAGGGAGAACGTGGAATTGGAAATGAGGATTCAGGGGCCCCTTTAAAGGAGCTCTTGTCTCTTTTTGAAACCAAGACAGACAAAATGGGGCTTAGTATATTAAAAAGGGTCTTAATGGCATTTGTGCCGTAAAAGGTCCCCTCTCCACCTTTCATTCCTTCTGTCTCTCCTTGACCTCTTGCCTTTTCCCAAAAGTTGGATTTAAAACAATAAAAATGGGGGGTTATATAGAATACCAAATTGACTCCTGTGGGGAACAGAATTAATTCTACTCAGGAGCAGAAAACGAAACCCAGAAGCATCAAAGCGTAGACATAAATTCAATATCCCACTGAGCCCATCACTTAGAATACTTCACCCTTTCATGTATGTCTACCTTTCAATCAAATGTAGATGTAGGGAAAGGGTTTGTTTTACTTTAGCCTGGTGTTACAAAAGCAGAAGGGAAAGAGCAGCAGCAGTTGCTGTCTGTTTGCTGCGTGAGGTTTATAATTTCACAAATGCCAGATGCATTAATCCAACCTGTCATGTTGCAGCTCTGTTTATAGATCAAATGGGATGAAAAGATTTAGTTGAAGCTTTCCTGATACATTTAAATAATGTGACTAGAAATGTAATATTTGGGAAAACGAGTATTGTAGAGGTACAATTTGAAGCACCTGATATATTAACACCTGCTCTATTAAAAAGGAACGGAAAAGAGGTGGTAGAAATTCTGCAAAACATGCCACTAATTCACTGTGTGTTAGCACCAGGAATGTGGCCTGACTGGGTCTGGCATGGCTGGGTGGGCTCACCCATGGAACATGAAGCAAGATGGTTTAGTGCAATTACTCCTGTGCAGGGCTCAACATTCTGTGTGCTCTCACACACTTTGCTGGAAAGGATCTTTAAAAATTCCTGCAACACTATGCCTGTTTTTTTCCCTATATTTTTCCCAGCCCACCCAATGTTTGATTATCCTGCATGTGGGAGAACTGGCCTAATCTATTGTCTCTTTTTGCCTAGTGATGTCTGTTTAAAAAGAAACTGAAACGTCTCTTTTTAGTGGTGTCACTTCCCTGAAACTGGACATGCAGCACACAAGTTTTGTTGAGCAGGAGCACCATGTGACTGAATAAAGAGCTGTTATAAAACACCTATATAGGACTGACTTATTCTGCACCGAGGACATCTGGTTACAGCATGAACAGACACATCCAGGGCTGCTCTGGTTTTGGGCTTGTGTATGTGAGGGGGACAGCAGGGACCAGACTTCTGCTCTGGGGTTTGGGGGCAGCCCACAATGATCACTGCAATGAATGGCATCATCTTGTCAGTTTGACACTGAAATGGAAGCAAAATAAGTTCAAGCACATTTTCAAAAACTCATAGAATCACAGAATCATAGAACATCCTGTGTTGGAAGGGACTCACAAGGATCATCCAGTCCAGTTTCTGGCCCTGCACAGACACCCCAACAATCCCACCATGTGCCCGAGAGCATTGCCCAAATGCTTTTTGAGCTCTGACAGCCTTGGGGCTGTGCCCACTGCCCTGGGGAGCCTGGGCAGTGCCCAACCACCCTCTGGGGGAAGAACCTGGCTGGAGGCAGTACTCTTTGGTTAGGTAGCTGTAGAGGGATGCACCCATGCTGGAACAGCTTTGGAGATGGGCTGTTAAGGGTGATCCAGAAGATGAAGAGCTTCTGTCAAACAAAGCTTTGGTACCACGGCTGAGCAGAGATACAGTTGCTCTTTCTAAGCCCACAGGGAGGCTGGGAGTTTACACCGTGATGGTGAAGAGCCTTTGAAGAGAACAAATAGGTGTAGACTGGCCATCAATAAACTGGAAACCACAGGCTACTGCAGGAAGGAAGTTCTGGAGCAGCCTCTGTATCGCAGGAGTGTGGGATGTACACTTACCCAGTCTTGTAACAAAGCTTCTCTGCTGCTGGGAGGGTTTGTTGGACAGGGTTGCTTCCTGCAGTCACAGGAGACTGGAGCCACAGGCACGTGAGGCTGAAGTTAATTCCCCCCAGCCTGGTCCAGCCAGCTGAAGGTTGTTGCCTGGGGCAACAGTTTGCTCAAAGTGGCCGAAGGGTTAAATCAAGGCAGACTGTAGGAAGGGGGGGGATTTCTACAGAGATAAGCACGAAGAAAAAGAGGTTTATTTAGTGTTTCTGGATATTGTGGGAATAGCAATTATATACTGGGCTGAGAAAAGAACTACTGGCACCTTCATGTTCGTGGCTGTATGTTATTCTTCAGTGTCATCAGGAACATCTAGAGGTGTCAGCATGACCTTTACCAGGGGCTGGGTGCTAGTGTTACCAATTTAATGTCAATACTAGTGTCTTTGAAAGAACCTTCTGTTTTTGGCTCTTCACCCTGCTGGTCCACCCATTTTGAGACAGTACAGTGGAGAATGAACGAGAGTTAAAATGCTTGCTGGCTTTTATTTGCAGAAAGAACTTGTGAAGCTTTGGACAGAAAATCATTGCCATTTTAACATCTGCTTTTCCCATAGTATGCAGTGTGGTAGTTGATAGTAACATGGCATTTATATTTTCCAAATCAACAGTCAGGCTTGCAGGGGCCCTGATTCTCAGTCATTTTGAGGTTTCGATGATGTTTTCTCACTCTTTCCCAAACCATACCAACCTGTCTTCCCAAGCACAGGCATTCACTAGGTCATTTTCTGTCTCATTGTACTGTCTAATACTTTGCAAACTGTCTATTTTTTAAAGTACATTATACATATGAAATGGAGCTTCCCTTCTAGCTTCTGTTCTTAACAGAACAGAGAAAATAAATCTGAAGCAAACTTATAGGCACTGTATCTTGCATGACACAAAATAGTTCCATCTTGTATCTTCTGCTTTTTTCCCCCACCTCTCTGAAATTCTCTTACCTACTGTCACAGTGAGAACTACATGCTGTGAAAAATCACAGTGTCAATGTTATATATTTCTGACAAGCCCTGGTATTATCTAGGGAACAATCCATTACTTACATATCTAGAGGTGAGAGCATGTGCCTTTAACTCATGTTAACTCACCATGATTTCAAATATAAACACTTCTCAGAAGTGAGAAAGTAAAATTAAAGGCATTAGGATTCTGTCATGTCCAGTTACAGTCAACTTTCACATTGTAACCTACTTCTAAAAATAAGGAACAGTGGGGGTTTGATCCAGTCCTTTTTGGCTGAGCCAAGCAGCTGTTTTGCTGTTGAAATATTTCAAAGAAATAGCTTTTTTTTGCAAAATATTTTCCAGGTGGGAAATACCCTCCCGGATCTTTTAAAAAACTTCTAGATCTTAAGTTAGGTCCAACTATAATAGTGTCTGGTTACCTGGGACTAGATTTGGATATGCCTTTAGGACAGAAGCCTAGACAGATTTCTGGACACGCTTAGAAGACCAGGTCCCTGGTGAAATTAGAGCCTGTTTTCTCAAGAAGTGTGATGGAGTGGGATTTCAATGACTTCATTTTAGGCACCAGAATTAGCAAGGCTGAGGGGACAGGAGTGCTGAGGACTATATCTTTCCTTGCCAAGGGTTGCAGCGATGGTGTGGATTTGTCCCCAGAGTCAGCAGCAGCCTTGCCTGAAGCCAGAGCTGCAGCTGGGGTCCCCTCCTCTGCCAGAGCCCCCCTGGGGCAGGCTGATGCCAGCATTAACCTCTGCTGTATCCATCACTCACAGCACTTTAAAGGTCATGGTCCTTGAGCACCCCTGTGCAGTCAAGGGCACGGACTGATGGGATCCCCTTAGACCTCACAGAACATCCAGGCTGTGTTTTGAGGACTGGTCACCCTAAACTCCTGTTACTTTAAACAGAGAGAGTTGCAAACTGGAGCATTGGCTGTGAGTAGACCTGTCCTAAGGTCACTGGGCTTCTAAGCCCAGCACTTCGGTTGGGTTTTGAAACCAAGGAGGGTTGGGTGTTAGATCACAATGTTGGGTTTTGAAACCTGCTGTTGCCTCCGTGGATGTCAGCCTAAGCACCTTTATTGTTTTGAAAATCCATCTAACATCTTTACCCTCTCTCCTTCACATCTCTGATCATAGAAATGCTGTTTGAGGAGAAAATGACTGCTTTGGGGCAGCAAGCCCCGTCCCTGCCTATTTCTGCTCATAAATCCTTCACGGTTTGATGAACTGCTCATGCAGAGAAAGTTTCTGATGTGCCTGTGCACTTGCAGGAGTAAGACCCAAAGCAAATCAAGTTATCCATGACATCAAGACACACTTGCAAAAACAATTTTAATCAATTACAACTACAATTGCATGCTGAACAAGCTGCAACTGGATTGTCTTATGTACCAGCTGATCATATTGGGCATGTAAGATTAAATTAAAGTTTTCTAATTGCATTTAGGAACATACAAAATACTACAGTCTAAAGCGTAGCAAATTAATTCTTCAGGCGTAGCCTAATTGGGTGGAAATTGATTTATCATGTTTGGACCAAATGAGCCAGCAAGGCATAACTAGCACAGGCGAGGTAAGGAGAACAACGGCTGTGTCAGTAACGTTTAGAGAAAAGAGAATGTCTAGAAGAAATGAAGGGTGTTATGTTGAAAACTCTCTCTGAAGAGGGAAGAAATGATACATTCAGAGTCTCCATTGTTCATACATACAAAGTGACTGAAAAGCCTTTGGTTATTTCTGAAACTCCAGGAGATAGTTGGGTCAGCAAGGGAGGGAGAAAATTACTTTTTTAGGCTCTGTAAATATTGTTGTTCTGTAAAAGGAGATTATCTGCCGATCAAGCCATTATACTAATGCATTGTCAAAATGGGTATAAAATTGCTCCTTTGTAAGAGTTGTGCAGAATCTTTAGACTGCCTGGCAGTCAGGCCAGGCTGGAAGGCACCCACAGGAAAGGGCGTGTTCTCCATAGGAGACTGACTATTTTAGACTAGTTTCTATAGCTCTTTAAATTCTCTATAGACCTGATTAAACTCAACAGCACCTGCCTATAGCAATGGCACATAAAGCTTTTGAATTTATCTCCCTGATTCACCTTTTGCATAAGGTGAATATTCCCTTTCATTAACACCCGTTCAGCCTCATTCTGACTGCCAGCCTGGGGAATGCACCAATTGATGATACACAGGTGTGATGGCCCAGAAAGCACCTGCCAGGGAAAACACGTGCTGGAGACTGGATAGAGAACAGGTCTCATTTGTGGATCATCTGGGTGGAGATCCGATGCACATGTACATGATGTTCTGCGGCTGCCTTGCACAGTCCCACACCTTATTGAATGCTTTGGAGTGTGCAAAAGCACAAAACATGGTGATCTAACACCAAATGCATAATTTTTTACGGTTTACTATTGCAATGGTAAGAGAAGGGTGTTGCAACCAAAGCTGGTACCCAGGCTGTGGGAGCCAGGAACTGTGGGCTTTGAGGGAACCTCTGCCTCACTTAGACAGAGGCAGGGCAGAAGTGCTTGGAAATAATATTTGTGAATCCAGGAGAGAAGCCCTTTTTCTTAAGTGATTGCCTTTTTGGAAGCAAGGGAAATGTCAGCAATAATAGAAATGAGTGGCCCTGCTTTGCCCCCCTTTGAGGGTCAGTGTTATTTTCTGGGTGTATCTTCCCTCTGTCTTAACATCCACTTATGAGAGACTGAATATTTTCCATTTACCCAAATATGGTATCAGAAAAGAGGATTTTCATACTGAACAAACTGATTCAGATTGCCTATTGTACATTTTAAAGAGATGCTTAATACTATTAATAGCATGAGTAAAATTAAATTTGCTTATCACAATGAGAGGAAGAATAAAGTTTATTAAATCTCCCTACCAAAAGCACTGACTTACTAAAAATAACAAGTCTTCATTAAGAAGAAGCTAATTTGCCCTAAAGAATTGCTTTATTGGTGTAAATGGGCCAATGGCTCTTGTTTTGGGCAGCACACAGAACGTTTCCCGGGGAAGAGCAGAGCTGCTCTTTCTTTAGTTCTATCCCCACAGGTTCTTGTCATTCTGCCCTCCTCAGAGTGAAATGGGGAAAATTTGGGGTATAGACACACAAACTGGGGGGAGATACTGCTGCCTTCCCAGGTTAGGGCTCCCTTGGGCCAGTCACACTGGGCAGCCGATCCAAAAGCCAGCAAGGGACTGAACAACTTGATGATTTTCTGTTTGTTCCCTTTCTGCCAAAGAGAACACAACAGATCCAAGGCAAGGACTGTCATTTCCTGGGCCAGTTGTTCTCACCATAGATATTAAACAGCTGTGGAAAATTCACATACTCCCAAAGTTGGCCCTGACCTTACAGCTCACAGTAGGTTTGCCTTGTGAACCTGTCAAGAAAATATTGTGCAGCAAAGAAGAAGAGGGGATGGATCGGATTTATCTCCATTTCTTTTTGTTTCTTTCAGCCTATCTGTGGATTTTCAGAGTAAATTTAGGCAAAACAAGTCTTGTCTTCTGGCTTCATGGGGCACCAAAATGTAGTGTAACACAGGATGCAGTGAGAGATCGTGTGTCTCACATGCAGTGAGACCTGTGTGTGACGGTGTTTGAGGCTTGTTGGTAAGAACATTTTTATCCCAAGCTGTCCACAGTTGCCCCTTTTAACTTTGTAACCTATTGGCCCTCTGTCTGGACGATATTTTTCCATTTATGGGGAGAACCTGGCTGCTGAATGCAGCCAGATCTGATGGGGAGCCTGGGGCACATGGCAGTGCTGGCAGCTGGCAGACGCAATGACACATTCTGACAACATTTCAGTGACCAGGTATACAGTTCCACACCCAATGTTTTTTAAAAAAATCATCTTCAATATTCAATGTTATGTTTTCCTTTACTCATAGGAGAACAGCCCTTAGCTACAGTATACATTTTAACAAGTGAATATTTGTAAGACATACATTTAAAATTTTCAGTCAGCACTGTCATACACACAATATCAATTGGTAATATGGATTTATATTTTAGATACATGTGGCCATAGCCCAAAACAGGACTTAGCCATGTCATGCCATGGCTTGGAAATGGGATATCTCCTACCCAACTGTGCTTTCTGTTTTTTGGGAAAGCAGTGCAACTTCGCAATCTGAAGACCCACCATTGGCATAACTGTGCATGGCTTTACCAAAGCCACTGGGTCTGCTGTGCTTTATATCAGTTGTGGATTATCATCAGAGCCTTCAAATGTTCCACTGAGTGACTTTGATCACATCCTCTCCTCCGGTGGTGCCAGGCCAGAATAGAAACTGAAGAGCAGAAGAAAAAGGCCAGAGATGGTCACACTCCTGAGTAATCTGATGCTGTAAAAGTAAATCTCTGTGGAGGCGTCAGGGATTATGTGAAGGAGGTGGTAAATGACTCAGAATAAAAACAACATAGTTGGGAATCACCAGCTGTGTTTTCCTTTGTACGATCTGACAGTGCTTGTGTGCTGTGTCTGGCAATGAAAACAGAGCAAAACTCCGCTGCTGTTCACAGGTTGCCAGAATTCTGGGCAGTGAGACACTCTTGAAAGAGAAGCTACTGCTCAGAAGGGGAGAGACCTCCTGCTTGATTCCTCCTCAGCAGCCTGTTTTGGGGTCAATGAGTCCCAGTCTCACGGATTAACTGACTTTGTAAGGAGATTCACATAAGTGCTGTTGTTAGAAATGCTTGGCAATAGCTGCTGCAGAGGTGACTAACACGTGTTGTATCAAATGGTTATGTGCCTCTCAGTTGCTGATACTGTAAGACATTCCTAAGCAGCCTGTGCTTCTGCTGGTCTCATAGTAATCTGTGCAAATTGATTAGCTACTTATCCAAACACCCTTTACCTACTCCTTTAAAAGCTGTTTATAAATATACCTCTAATACAAAACACTCTCCCTCAGCTGCTTTCCTGACCTTGGGCACAGTGCAAAAGGAATGAAGTAAATTAATTCCTTGGAAGTCCAGCTAATGATAACAACAGTACTGAGTCTGTATGTGGATCCTGCGTGACTCAGTAAGGTTTCCATGGGACCATGGTCTGACTGTGTGTGTGATTGCTCCTTGTCCCACATACATCACTGCACACCAACACAGGGCTGCTCTGGCTCAGAAAATGGGGCAGGATGTTCCCAGTAGCACAGTGTTTGTCCCAGTAGCTTCCCAGTGCTTGTGTTGCACTGCAGGGGGATGGCTGCTGGCACTCTGGACTTGTTGCACACAAGCCACTTCTGAAGCACCAGGACTGGAAATCAAGACATCTGAGAAGGAAAAGCCCATATGACGTGATGACTGACCTGTCTGCCAATGCTCTTCATGCACAGACAGAGCACTGTGCTTGCTCTATCAACTCATCCTCCCCCTCATTCCTCTGATCCTATTTCCAGCGGGTCCCCAGGTCACCATCAGCCCCTTTGCTCAGCCCCTCAAGGGGCTTCAGTCTGATTGGCCTCCACTCCATGGGTTCTCCCTGCCCCAGCACTGCCTCAGTGAGAGCTGCCACATCCAAAACAGCACCACGGGGCCAGGGGTGTAGGCACAGCCTGAGATCAGGCAAAGTGTAGCTGCAGGGGCCCATCCTCCCTCCACATATGGCCAAGCATCTCCCAGGAGCTTCTGAAGAGATGGGGCCTTTGGCAGTTCCCTGTGTTTTCCAGTTATCTGTTTTACTACCTGTTTCATGGTGGGCAGGAAGGAGCTTGAAGCACGTGCATTTAGCACTGAGGGGAGCACGTGCAGAGCTAAATCTTCTGCTAGTGTAAATCAGTCCAGCCCCAGTTTCCTTGGGCTGTGGGAACTCCCGTTGTTCACATCAGCTGAAAATATGTTCTGGAAGCTGAGCCCAAGGCTCTGGAAGGTGTGGTTTGTAGTCAGGATACTTTTCTCTTTGCTGAGACAGCTAAATGTGCCAGTTTTCCATACAATGGTGGTCATGGCTAGTAGGGATATAGAACAGCAGGCTCTGGTGTGAGCAGGGACCTAAATTCTTCTAGTTACCATGAACCCTGCAGGTATAATGACTGGAACTTGCCAAAATATGCAGCATAAATATGGTGACTGGATTATGAAAAAAGTACAAGGTAGGAGAGAAGTGAAGGGAAAGTATTTTCATTATGAAAGACGTTATTGAAAAAACCCCCAAGCTACACCTTACCCCACCCCCAACTTGAATTAAAAGAAGATTACCACAAATTTTAGCCATCTCTAGAAATTACTCCTTGCAAAGTAGAAGAAGGATTTCATTGATGACAAGTGATTTTCATCAAAGACAGAGAAATTTTATAATTTCTAGTTTTTAATAGCTCTACTGATGCAGGTTGTTCATTTAAAAACAGGCCATAACAAAGCTGTTTCAAAAACATTTGAAATAATTTCAGGAGGGATTACTGCAAGAAATCACATTTATTAGTCACTGAAACACATCTCAGGTGTCTGTCCACATTTTCTGATGAGATGCTTCAATCATGTGAATGGAGTAGTCTCTGTGATACCAATTGTAGATCTTGCCTATCAAGGATAATTTTTCCCCATTTCTCTTTTCCCTCTTTTCCCTCTTTTCCCTGGTCTCTGAGCAGCCCCCACACAGGTATTGATCCCTCCTTTTTACTCTCAGGACTTAACTAAACAAACCAGGTTTGTCTTGACTCCGTGACATTTGTTTCCTCTCTTGCAAGAACATCTACACAGTGGCAAACCATCTGTGATCAGGCAAGATTTATTGTTTCACTGATTCCTGGAACTGAAAATATTAATGATGTAAAATATTGATTTGAAAAAACAAACCTCAAAGTTGCTCAATGAGCCTCTCATCCAGACACAATGCTGAGATATCCATCCATTTTCCATTTTCATATTTATTGGTAAATGAAAAATCAGGCATGTCAAGCTGTTCAATTTCTAAAGTGAAGTACTTCTCTCCCTCAGATGCACATGAATAATTCTCATTAACCTTCAAGGGATTAATGCAATTTCTTGCAAATGGCTGCAATATACAGTATTTAATATTTATGCTTTCCATATGGCTAGTGCTGTCATACATTCTTGTCAAACATGCTGCACAGTTAATGATATTTTAACTAAATGTGGTCTGGAAGACCTGGGTGTTTGAGGGACACTTGTGCCCATCTCCATTTTATAGATGCTATTTGAGCCTCATAACACAATTCCCAAAGAGATTAAATCAGCTGCTCTACCTAAATGTTCAGCTGCCCTTAAAGCAAAGCTAAATGTGATGTGGTCAGATGACACACAAAGGCAGCAAGCTCTGTACTATCCATGCAGACCCAGCGTGCCTGAGACACACAGAATCACTGAATCATAGCAGAATGGTTGGGGTTGGAAGAGAACTTAAAATTCACCTCCATCCACCCCCTGCCATGGGCAGGGAAACCTTCCACTAGCCCAGGTTGCTCCAAGCCCCGTCCAACCTGGCCTTGGACACTTCCAGGGCTGGGGATAGGATAAAAGAAGAGTTGGGAAGTTTCCAGGTTGGAAAAGAGAACAACAGAGGGGAAAATAACCTTGGCAAGGGCTCAGCAAACCAGTGCCAGAGACTGGGGGGAAACAGTGGGATGCCCTGTGCTCTGGTTAGACCATGCTGTGCACAGGGTACCCAGACTGACTCATCTGTGCTGGTGTCAATTGACTGACAAAGGGGGGAAGGTGACCATGGGGCCATGTCTGTCCATGGGGCCATGTCTGTCCATGGGGTTGAGTGGGAAGATTGCTTTGCCCTCACATTGGGCCCATGGGCTGGGGCTGTGTCCATCTGTATTCCACATGTTCAATCAGACTGATGGATGCCCAATACACGGTGTACCTATCAGTGATGAAGCAGTTTTAAACATTTTCTTAGCATTTTCCCCCCTAAAATTAAGTTTGACACATTTTTAAAAATGAAGACATAGATTTTATTGAACAAGTTTCTTGGAACTATTCAAAATAAAGTAGGAACTTCATTGAAGTCTTCACATTTCAATATTCCTGTAATCTACTGCATGATCCCTCACTGAGAGACATCTCATTTCATTTTCCTTTCCTTCTTTCCTATCCCTTACCTCAGAAATGAACATATTCAGAATTTCTGTTCAATGTCAAGGCAAATGTCAAGATTTTCACTGTTTGTGGGAGTCAATAAAGCTAACACCATCCCAGTTGGAGGCAGAATCTGGAATGGTTTATTGGACACACAGGTTGATATTTTAAGGGTCTAGGGTCTACATATTCATGGGGGGCCAAGCTATTACAGACAGGGGGTTTTTCAAGGACGAGGTAAGGGAAAAACCCCAGTTACACCTTTTGGGTTTAGCACTTACATCATGGGGAAAAACCACTTATCTTAGGATTACATTTTTTGGGATTTACATGGGGGAGAGATATCCGATGTTTACAGAATGCACAGGATACACAGGGAGGGGGAAAGCAACAATGGATTTTATCCAGAGGCCTGATAACATCACAGCACAATGTCTCTGTGTCTTGGCAGGACATTCCAAACAGGTGACACCCTGTCTGGTCCTCAAGTTCAGGTTCTTTTCCCAGTTTTTGTGGCCCAAGGCTTTCTGCTGAGACCCATCAAACTCCTTTCTGCAGATATTTGATTTTGGAATCCTACAACTGTTGATTTTGAGTAGTTCTGCTCAGGAGCCCTGAGCAGCTTTTCAATGAAGAAACCAGACACAGTGGGAAAACATTCTTTGGCTACTTCATTTATTTACACGTCCATGCATTGCTGCATAAGGAGAGATGGTCACAGGCTGCAGGCAGGAAACCTCCTGCTCCTGAGATCTCAGCCCAAACATTTCTGCCCAGCTCCCCTGGAACAGTTCTGCCCAGGAGCTCAGTCTGGAAAATCCATCAGAAGAGAAAGCAAACAGTTCTCTACAGCTTCCTATGTAATGGACTAAAAATCCTCTATCGATCAGAACCGTAGGGTTTCTTCCAAAACTAAACCTCTCATGCTAAAGAGAAAGGACCTGTAAAACCTTGATAGTGCTCCTGCCACGGCAGTGCTTGGTGGAGCAGGGTCATGGGCTGTGACAGTACAGGACAGCACAGACAGAGAGGACAACCTGCTGCAAAGAGATAAGTGCCCTTTGGCACAAGGTCATCGTTGCAAGGGAGGATGTGTCCTGCTCTAGAACATCTAAACCATTCATCTTGCAAGTCCGAAGCAGAAGGAATTAAAACAAATAGATGAGAACAGGCAAGAAGGTGAAGCTCTGTCTTGAGCTGAGATCTTGAGGCTGAAGAGGGAGTGAGAGGCAGGGCTGTGGACTTGTATTGCTGACACTGTTGGATGCTGGTAATTTCTGGCCCACCCAAAGCACTGAGAGTGGGGTTTTTTTCTGAATTATAATTATAGACACACTTATATTTTAAAGTCATCCAGTGCCGAGCGGGGTCATCACAATTCATTAAAGTAAAAATTAGCTTCCCCATCTTTGCCCTTCTTGCACCAAACAAAAAATGTTGCCTGTAATGGTACAGGATGTGGCCTATGAGTGTGCCCGTAATTAAAAGGTTGAGCTACTCTTGTAAACAAATTACCATGAACAAAGGGGTTTACAAATGCCAGCTAATTAGTTTGGATTCCCGAAAGCTTTTAGCTGTTTTTCAATTCAATAACACAGTGTAAATTCTCTAGCCTGAAAAGTCTAATAGAAATTGGCAGAAAACTAAATAATTGATATTGTCGGCGGTTGCAGCCCTCCAATGTTATTGTCTGCCAGTAAGCAGGACTGCCGTTATTTCCTGCGAGGATAAAGAACTGGTTTTAATGAATTAACAATATAAATGGTAGATAGCTGGCTTTCAACAGCAGCTCAGGAGGCAACATTTCAAGTTGAGACTGTGGGACCAGTGAGAAAAACGACAGGGACTTGATAAGAGATGTGCTCATCTCCCATCATGCTGAGGGCCCAGACATCCTATTGAAGCCTTCAGGCTCATTTCCAAGGTTGGAGGGAGCCAGCTCTGCACCCGAGCAGGTACCTGAAGGCACTGGTGGGGAAGGGGGAGGATGCCTCAACCCACACGAGCTGCAGCTGCTGAGAGGGTGGTGGAGGAACAGATCTAACAGGGAGCAGTGAAGTGCAAACAAGCAGCCCAATGCATTGTGTGTATTTTGGCACTATGAAGGTCGTGTGAGTGCTTCCTGAGGAACTCTTGCTAGTCACACCATGTCATGCTGCCTGCTGGGTAAACTGGTTTGAGAAAGAAGCTGGGCTGTCCCTCAGCCAGTGTGATGGCTTCTGGGTTCTGTTCATGGCTCTGCTGCTCTTCTCCTGGTCCAGGTATTTCTCCTGGGTTGTTTGTTTGTTTAGGTATTAGTATACTTCTGTTAAAGCACAATGAACTGAAGTCCCTGAGAGTGTAACTTGGTCACATGATATGCTAATTTGTGATTTAATCCACTTTGCCCACCTGTATCTTCATTGTGTTGGAAACCAGCAAACTGTAAGGCTTCATACAGCTCAATTCATGGTGTCCCAGCCTTACCAGCCTTTCTCAGGCTGCAACCTTATCAAAGTAACAAAATATAGTGTTGGGACAATGGTTGTGTCATATGTAGATTTTTAAGGGTTGGTTTTTTTCTTGCAAAAGTGAAGCATTTAGTCTCTGAAGAAATGTTTGTATTGGCTTAGTTCCTGTGGGAACCAGTACAATTCCTGTGTGCTCTCTGTGATCAGCCCCGGGATCTCTTTTATCAGCGCTCTCTGTTTGTCCCAGTTTGTCACCAAAGCAGGCTTTCTGCTTTGAGTAGAAGGTGTAAAGACTCATTCTCAACCCACTCCTCCCACTCATCTTCAAAAAGAGTTTGGAGCAGATTAGTTTGGTCTCCACCAAAAGCTATTGTTTTAAGCTGTCAGTTAGTAGCAGCTCGATCTTGACCTTGCTTCTTACTTTGATGTGAAGGAAATGATCAACTTTCAAGGAGGCAAGATGTTACCAGCTCTTCCAAAGGAGGTCAGAGAGAGGAAACATCAAGAAAAATCTGAGCAAACAGTGATATGGGCCAGAGCTCAGCAGAGTTAATAGCAAGTGAAAATGTGCAGAGAGCTGAAGTGGGCTTGAATATACAGGGCCAAATCCCAAGCTGGCACAAGCTAGTTAGGCTTTGAAGGCAATGACCTGATACAGTGTATATTGCCTTCAGATCCATCCTGGGGCAGCCTTGTCAGAAAGCCACAAGTCCTTGTCATTGACTGCAACAATGGCAGAAAGAAAAGAGAACTCTTTTTTTCCCGTTTTTTCTTTATTTGTTGAAAAGGCATTGGTTTCCTCTGAAGAAAACTAAAATAGCTTCATACAATGACTTGGCAGCCTGGAGTATTTCTCTCAATAACCAGTGTGAAGCACAGCAGAGGAGCATCTCGTTCTTTATAGAGCATAATGCACAATAATGCCACTCAGAGAGCACCTTAACAAAAGTAATGAGTTTCACAATTTTTTAAGAACACAAACCTTTCTGCTTTCATAACTGTTTTCCTCCAGTACTCCCATCTCATATATGGCCTGAGACCAGTCCTTCCCTCCTGCCCTTTCTCAGGTACAGTAGAAAGCTTTCCTTCATCCTTGGGAGAGGAGGACAGTAACTCCTTGTCTCTGCATATCTCTCCCTATTATCCTGCTCTCCTGATTTTACACCAGACTGCTTTTCTGGTGCAGGGCTGGGATGAGTAGGAAGAGAGGGAACAAATCCTTGTGGCTTGCTCAGCTTGCAGATGATGGTGTGTTTTCCTTGCCAGCCTTTTTCCCCCAAAACCCAAAAGAGTGATCAAACTAACGAGTTCATTTGCTAGCAATAGGAGCACCTGAAATGCATTTAGATCCTGCAGAATACTGAAATCACGTGTTTGTTATTGTTTATTGTTGCCAGTGCGGCTGCTCTGAAGGGTGCTCTGGTATGGTCCAGGAGCTGGGTGCAGGGACGTGATGTTACCTCCTGTGCAAGGTACAATTAGGTCAAAATAAGTATCTTCATGTGAGCTCAGTGAATAGGTTCTTCATCTGAAGCTATGAGTGTTTGTGTTTCCAGCCCATGGTACTTGGGAGAAGGAGAAGCTGGGGGTGGGAGAATTCACATGTCTTGGGTGTGCATGGGTAATCAAGTACAAGAACCGGGAAGATTCAGAGCTGCACGTGGGCAGAAAGCTGGGACAAACCCTGAGTGTTGGTGGTGTTGAAATCCAACTCTTGTAAGGCCACCCCACTCCCTGGGGGCCCTTCGTCACCACAGCCCACAGTTCAGTGTAAGCAGAGAGTGTGGCACCTGGACTAGATTTATGATGGAAATGGGGCATATTGTTGTTCAGAATGAAGGCTCAACATCTGAATTCTGAACGTTCTCTAATTCAGGAAAAAAGTGGCTTCTCAATTAGGAACCTCAGCTTACAGTCAGATGAGGTTTGCACAGAACACTGAGTTTTTGTTAATTCATGCAAAAGTACAGCTTTGGGGCCTGCAGGATACCCTCTGCTCCCATTGCAAGAATTCACCACACTCTGTGGAATTGCAGCCTAGCGGAACAAAGATTAAACTGAACTTTATTCACTCAGAAAACAAATACACCTTTTTTTCCTTACCATCTTGACAAGCTGTAGATTTATTTCCCTTGTCTGCACTTAGGGGCTTTCATTCCCCACCAGCGCTCCCGAGCCACCCCAAATGCTGAAGAACAAAAATGCTTTCTACCCCACAGGATAGAGGATGTTTGTTTTGAGCTTTTAGTGACTTGAGCTGTTTGTGTTCTCTTCTTAAGATTGCATCCAAATGTTATCACCTGAGAGTAGAAAAATGCAGTTCCGATTCAGATTCTCGGTTGGTGTAAACTGGAGTAACTCCTGTGTTCAATGGAGAGATGTGTGAGTTCCTGCAGCTTGAGTCTGTTTAGGCTGTCTAGATCCTATGGCTTTCCCAGCTCATTTTGAGGCGTCCTTGTGTCCCATCTGTCCAGCCTGAAACGGGCATTACTAGTTCCAAATGCCATTGGAGGCACCTCACGGCTTTTCAAAGGAGTTTGCTGGGTTCAGCAGCATGAAAATGTATCCTGTAAGCAAGAGTGTCATTTAACACTCTTTGTTTAACACTCTTGTGGAATGAAATCTTGCCTGATGGAGCCTGCCACTTTTGCTGTGGACAAATGCTTTCATTTTTCTCCTCCCTTGTTCACCCTGCAGTAGAGTTCTGAGTTTCCCCTGGCCAGTTTTTAGGGTTTGTGCAAGTAACTGCTCTAAAAATGAGTGAAATGATTCAGCCAGGGTCAAAGGACTCAACCTCTGAGGCTTAAGTGCCTTCCATTCCCCACGGGCGAGCTTCCCTTACACTCCACTGGTCAACATGGGTGGATTAGCAGATCCTCCAGGCCAGAGCTCCACATGATAGGCAGGCTGCAGACTCCCCAAAGGCCCAGTTATATTGCCAGCTGACCAGAACTAATGCTTGTGTTCTGGCAATAGGTCTCACAGGGGAGGGGGTGGCACAGGAGGCCTCGACAACAGAGGAAACAGCAGCACTGGGCTGTCAGCCTGTCCCCATGGTTTTAGATTGTGGCTAGGGATAACTTAATGGGGTTTCTTGGATGTATTAGCAAGGCAGGATGGTCCTTCTTTTTGCTTTTGTGCAGACTGTAAAAGATACCACAGAAATTGTGAGCCTACAGGCAAGTATACAAAATGCTTAGGTTGAACAGGGGCTGGATGGACTTTAACATCCATTTGATGTTCCCAAAGAATAATGTTCAGTTGTATGGCAGTGACATTTAGAGGGTCTCCCCTTGGTGTATGCCCACCTGTCCAGTGTCTGGGTCACTGGGCTGGCAGTCTGAACAGATAAAGCAGTTTGCTCCCCATTTTGCAGAAGGTGAACTGGAGTTCACTGATATTTAATCTCCTGCCCAAGATTATGCAGAAAGATTGTCTCAGGACTGGAACTGAACCCAGGCCTTGGATTCCCAAAGCTGTGCTTTAAACAGAATGGACATGTGGTTCAGCTGGTGGATCTAATCACACAGCAGGATGCAGCCTCCCAGGGCTTAGGCAGCACTGAGCAGAATCAGAGAAGCACTTATGACAGTGGAAGGGACCCAGAAGACCTTTGGTGAGAGCCAGACTGAGCCCAGCAGCTGGCTCAGTAGTTCTTGGACAGTTGTCCTGGAGATTTTTCCTGAGAAAATAGAGCAGGAATTAGCCTGGCTCTCACCAATCCTTTTAGCAGCATCCCCTCTATTCCTGAGATTATATTACTTTTATGGGTGCACTGGTGTACTTTCAGCTGAGAAAGACCACAGCTCACAACTAAAATGTCTCTTCAGACACCCTATTGACATGTCTGTGTATTGATACTGCTGCCACAGTGAGCCTGTGACTGAAAATAGCCCACCCAGGCATGGGGAGGTGATTTGGAAACGGATGACATTTGGGGACAATGCACCTCTTGGCAGCCCTTAAACCAGCCATGCTCTGCACAGACTGGAGGGAGCAAGTCCAGACATCTGCCCATGCTGGGATCTCCTCCTGCCCCATCCAGGCATCCCACCCTCACTCCCAACAGCAGGATATCCCACCCTCACTCCCAACGTGCAGTATTGGATGTGTCTGCAGATCGCTCAGATAACAGGACAATATCACACAATCCCAGACTAGAGAGAAAGGTGGGAAAGGTGGAAAGAGACTTCAAAGCTCATCTTGTTCCACCCCCCTGCCATGGGCAGGGACACCTTCCACTAGACCAGCCCCATCCAGCCTGGCCCAGAGCACTTGAGGGAGTTTCTGAAGGGTGTCCTTAGTTTTGCTGTGTATTGTCTGGGGAGGGAGCATCTGCCTGCTGCAAAGGAAATTATGGGATTAGATTCCATCCCACCAGCCTCCTTTATGACCTGCAAGGTCCTTGCATTTGGAGAAAGGGCATTGGTAAGGGGAAGGGCATACTGGGAATGTGAACAGTAGAGGTTTGGAGGTAGCAGAGTAAAGGTGAGGGAAGGATAAGGCAGACAGATACATATATTGTCTAGGGGGGAGTATATAGGTACAGGAGGGTGCAAGGAAGGCTGCAAGGGGCTGGACTGCTTCAAGCAGCAGCTCCACAGGCCAAAGCTGCTGCCATTGTCGTGCTGAACTGCCCTGGGGACCAAATCTGGCCAGTCCCCCTCCATACATCACAGGGAGTCACATCGTGTTTCAAAAGACATCTCGGGCCACTTTCTCTTGGCTCTTATTTCTTT
Organism: Neopelma chrysocephalum; assembly: GCF_003984885.1. Lineage (NCBI taxonomy): Eukaryota > Metazoa > Chordata > Aves > Passeriformes > Pipridae > Neopelma > Neopelma chrysocephalum. The sequence goes on from NW_020897961.1 coordinate 574,248, forward strand.
CAATTGAAATGGGCAGGGAGGAGCCAGAGTCCTTTATTATAATTCATGAGACTCCCTTGAGTCTTGCTCATGCCAGACATATGAATTTACAAGTTATTTGATAAATTGAGTAATCTTTTCTATCAGGAAGCCATTTCTGACACATTTTGATGTGCGATATCATCTGGAGACTTGTTAAGTTTTTCTTATTCTCAAGACAATAGACATTTTGGTTGTTCTCTATCTCTTTGAGAACTTTGCCTGAGAACCTGGACTCCAAACCAAAATGAATTTTCAGTAATAGTTCCATGCAAAGAAAGAAGAAAGCTTTGCCTATCAGTGGATGAAGGTGAATTTGCACGCTGAATTTAAGGAAAACTAATTAATAGAAGTGAAACATCAGCTTTTCCTATGAATAGTTTTTTGAGGTCTTGTGGGGGTTTTTTTGAGGTCTTGTGGGGGTTTTTTTGAGGTAGTAAAAAATTACAATATTCTTCCAAATTAACACTTTGTTTTACCAAAAATACAATTTTCACTTTCTTTTTCCACAGAAAATCAAAAAGAAACGTGTGCAGTTGTTGTCTTGCTTATGTTTTTTATTTTGGAGAGTCTGAAAGAGTGGAGAAACTGAAAACTACATCTCTAGTATGGAAAAGTGCCCTCTTTGCTTTGAAACTGCTTGTCCTGGTGCCTCAGCAGGTAGAGGTGGGAGGCCTTGCTATCACAAGTTGTCGTGGTTCATTGTTTTAGCTCCAAAGGTGACTGGTGTGTCAGCGAGGATGATGGTTATCATGAATATGCATAGCAAGAGATGTAGCTGTTCCAAGCAGCTCAAAGTCAAAGTGTCAACCAGACTTAAAAAACAAAAGAAACCCCCCACTGCCCCCCTCACATAGGAGCACCCCCTTCCCTCCCCTTTGCTCCTGCTCTTGGCCAAGGGGGCTCAGAGAGGGAGCAGACACTTGCATTCATTAGAGGACAATGCATCCAGCTCTCTGCTGGGGTGGAACTCCCTGTGTGTGAACATCACCACCTGCATCCTGCAAATCCAGGGGATTGTCTCTGGTTGGGTTCATTTGGACTTGGACATTCAGACTTCAATCACAGATCACTTTGTAGCTTCAGCCTTACACACAGGCTGTTCTGCAGCTGTGGTGAGCAACCTCCACAAGTGGGAGATGCTTCCCTGCATCCCAAACACAAGCAGCTGCTGTGCTTTGCAGGAAGGAGTTTCCTGAGGAGCTCTGCTGTGCAGGATCCTGTCTAGCACTCTGTCCTGAGAGGGAATGGAGCGATGAGGAGCACTGATGTTTGCATCTGGTAACCCATTGGGAGTACTGGTGTCAGCGTCGTGTTCAGTGGACAAAGTGAAGAGCCTCTGGAGTGTGGGCTGGCAACAGTGGAAGAGACAGCTCCATTCTCTGCCATGAAAAACCCATTTTCAGTCCAATTACCCAGAAAATGTGGGTTTAAAAGGCAGTTTCTCTGTGGGGAAAAAGCTAAGAAATTGAGTGAGTGGAAAATTCCTCTGGAAATCTAATGTGAAGCAAATTCCCATAATGATATGAAGTTATTTTTGTAAAGAAATGGGTTGATTGTTTTTTCCTGCTGTTTTTTCCAAGGGACTGTGCCTCTGTTCTGGAAAACTATTGTATCTCCCAGTGAGCTTTATCAGAAAGGACATGGGAAGCACTTATAATGAGAATTATTAAGTTTCTGCTGATTAGTAAAAGATACTTAGGATTTGTTGAACACAGTGGAATTAGTAACAAGTTAATCCATCAAATCTGAGGCTTGCACCAGTAACTGGCTCTTCCAGATAGGGACACAGAAAGATGAAGAGTAATTTCTTAAAGGTCACTGAAAAATCAGGAGCAGAGCTGAGATCTCACTCAGGAGTCAGAGGACCCTCAAAATACTTCCACTTGCTGTGAAACAGGAATAACCCCTTGGATCCCCACTGAACCTATGCCATGGAGAAAGGGAGCTCCAGAACATGGCCCCCAGCCTTGGTGCTCTGACTCTGAGCACTCTGGTGCTCTGTGTACTTGAGATGCAGCTTTTCTTGAGCAGGGCACCCTTGTCTGCAGTGACAGGCTCTCTGGGAAGGGCCAGCTGTGCCTGGGGGTTCCACAGCAGCAGAGACCAGCCCTCAGGAGCTGCTCTCTCTGCATCAGGCACGGCTGCCAGGGCCTTCATCCGCCACATCTCGGGGCTCTGGGCGAGCTGTCAGTGTGCAGCTCCCAGTATTGGCAAGTCTGGATGAGCCCCTTGGGCATGTGTTTCTCCCAGGTATTTCAGAGCTCCACTAGAGCTGATTTCCAAGGGCATTAGGTGCTCAAGTACCTTTTGAGAATAGGATGCTGTATCTCTTTCCTCATATGTGAAATGGAAGTAAGAGCACTTCATCAGACTGCATTAAAGACATCAAATGCTACAGGAATAAAGGACATAAATAACAACTTTGCCTTTTGTTACGACACTAGCAGGGACCAGCAGCAGCAATTGGCTCTGCATTTCAACCATCCCCTGGGGTCAGGGTTTCAGGCTTTCTTCAGTTTTTAGCATTAATTATTTGGTCAGTTTTACCATTTGGCCTTTTGTGTGTGTCTGATGGAAACACAGAGGACCTTACTCCCCTTTTGATGTGAGCCTGTGGGTAAGCCATGTTTGATCAATGCAGCATCCCTGTGCACACACTCCTGCCCTTTTAAACCAAACTCAAAAACTCGTGTCGCTCCACGCCGTTGCTGTGGTCACGTATTGTCTAAGCAAGGAACAGAAGCAAAGCTTTTCAGTTCTTGTATTTGCTGCTCTGTTCTTTGTAAAGAATAGCAGGTGTCCTTTGGCTGTGCTGAATTTGAGCTGCATCAGACTGGATATACAGCCAGGAGTTAAAGAAGTGCAGGTAAAAAAATGATAATATAATGACATGATAAAATAAGAAGACAGTGAGTGAGAGGGGAAGCAAGTACAGGTGGAGTCAGAGCAGTCTGCATGGTTGGAGACTTTGTGTTTCCTTGCAGAGGATATGTGGATGTTCCAGCTGTGGTTGCAGTGATATCCAGAACAATTGCTTGTTGTGGCAGAGACATTGCAGGGAATTCCTGCCTGTAATCACAGCAAGTAACTCCAGTCTCTCAGCTGATGGAGAAAACCCTGGCACAGGGCTGCAGCTGGGGCTCTGATTGCTCTGTGTTTCTGACTGAAGGTGTAGCACTGGGACTGCCTGATGTGCCAGGATGGCAGCAATTAGGCACGAAATATCATCTAATAAAAAGGGCACAAAACCCTCTTTGTCGCTTGGCAACTCTCCTTTAGACACCTGAAAGCTTCCAAAATTGGAACTTATCAAAAGAGGTGGAAAGCAGGAAAAAAAGAAGCATTATTGTTAAAGCTGACATTAATTTGCATTCTCAATTTAGTTTCACAAATGGCTCTTGGGGGTAATGAGTTACCTGAATGAAACCCTATTGAGGATAGAAATTGTTTTTAATTATAATGGAGAACAGACTGAATGGCTTGGAGAAGGTGCCCTTTTACTTTGTGTCTGCTGGAAGCAAAGCAGAATTCCTGGTGGCATCTCTCTAAATAATGTGATTTGCTGTAATGATGGGAAGCTGTCAGGGAGTTCCTTTCATTCAAGAGGAGTACCCATCAGTCTTAGTTTGGTAATGCCTTGGCTCCACTCCTCTCTGCTTTCCTATGGAGGAGATTCTTCATGATACTCAAAATAGCCAATGGTGTTACCTGTGCATGGGAAACACGGGAACGAGAAAATGTAACCTGAGAGCCAGTGAATGAGCCAGGTTTAGATCCACTGGTAAAGATTGTGACCCTTGAAGATGTTAATAATTTGGACACAAAGCACAGCCTTTTATTGAGAGTCCCCTCAGAGGGTGGATGCTCACCTGGGAAAAAGAGGCATGAAAATGCAAGGAAATTAATATTTCACCACCAGTGTAACAATGACAGGATATGTTTGAGCTTTCTGGGGAAAACTTTGTCCTTAAGTATTGAGGGGCCTCTTGTAGCCCTGGGAGCACAGACATGGATGGGTACCAGGAGTCACAGGGGCCCTGTGCCACCAACACAGATCGAACTGACTCAGCATGGCCTCACCTTCCTGCTCAGAAAGATCTGAAGAACAGAATTGAGTCAGAGAAAAAGAAACAACAAAAGACAACATGTAATAGGAATCCTCCTTTCTAATTAAACAATGGCAGTTAATTAATTTCTACTGTTTTTTCTTCCTGAAGTCTGGCAGATTTACAGAGAGGACTCCCGTGCTCAAAGGCTCTCCCTCTTGCAGGGGGCCTGAACACTTGGGAACATTTCTGTTGCCTGAAGGTGGGTGGTTGGTGCTGTTAGGGATGTGCTGACACGTCTTGCCTGGCTCCCAGCTGGTGCTTCAGAGGGTTCAGGTCTCTGCAGGGTCAATGTCACATGTGTCTGACCAAATGCTAAAAAGATAAGTTTCCAGTCTGAGCAGTTGCACTGGGGTTTGAGAGAGTCACATTTTCCCCATCCCCAAAGACAAGAGGAACCTGGGGGAAGGATTGGCATTCCTATACAGAGAAATGGGAGCTGCTGCTCTGGGGTAATGGTGGAGAGGAGTTCCCTACCTGCACAGCACCAGAGCATTTTGTGCTCTTTCATAACCTCACGCAGCAAATTAAACATTTCATCAAGTTATTTTAATCCATTAGCAATGGATTTCAGGAAAACACCAGTAATGTATGTAACGTGCACCCAGGAGAAACAACAAATGGTTAGTTAGAGAATTTCGGTTTTAATTAAGTAGATAACGTATGCTTGCATTTAGTCTTATAAATGAAAATGTATTCACTGTAGAATAGCTGGGTTCTATTAGATTTCCCTGAGCATAAAGAGAAGGTTTGATTATTACTGCTTACTGATCTATTAGAGGTTTGTGCCTTGAGCTGCTTGATTGTAGCTCTGTTTGCTTCTGTTGCTAAAAGGGCTCTTGTCTGCTACCCAGATATATGTGAAATAGGCAGTGCTGGGACTCAATTCGAAAATTAATTTTAGGTTACAAACCTCAGCAAATGATCCAAATAATAGTGCTGGTTACTTCTCTCTGGTCATAACAACAGGTTTTCATGGCTTCTGGAAGCTGATAGTGGGGATGCTGCACATCACTCCCACTCATGACAGGCCAGGGGTCACTGAGAAAGGAGCTCTTGGAAGTGAAAAGCAGACTCAGAACTTGCCCAGGGTATTCCCATGCTCTGCGATGTCTCTTTTGCATGGGAACATCAAGAGATTACAAGACATACAATGCCCTTATAAAACTGGATATCTCTGGATGTATTGTGACTGTTATTTAGATAAGCCCAGCAGCAACTTAGGAGGTAAGTAAATGTGAATAGTGATTTAGCAGTAGGGAGACTGAGGCACAGGGTTGATAAGTGATTCACCTTTGAAGAAAGCTATGGGAGATCCCATCGTGAGATGGAAATCTCCCACCCCAGTCACTACCTCTGCCTCTTTGGTGCTCTGGTTATCCATGCTCTTGTATTTGCAGCATGCCATGGAATGCTGCTGCTTTTCCTATTTCTAAAGCTAATGTTGAAGCATTAGATAAAATACAAGATTTCAGGGGCTTCTGTAACACAGAGGACTCTGGTTCAGGAGCTGTCCCAGCCACTTGCTCACTGCTGAGCAGCCAGAAAGCCAGAGGCTCTGCTTCACACCTGAAGTGATCTCTTTTGATGGGTAACTGCCTGGGGAAAGGGTTTGCCCAGAAGGTGGTACAGCCAGATAATACCCAGCTGCCCAAATGGCACTTGGGGCTCTATCAGATGGAAATAAGTTGGGATAGTTTCCCATTGCCCTGATTTACTAAAGACCAGACAGTGGCTGCTGGCCTCAGGGGCAAGGGAAGGAAAATATATCTAAAACCTCACTTTCTTGTCTTTGGTTGGGTTTAGCACTGCTTAGCCAGACCACAGCCTCTAGACCAAAATTCTTTGTTTACACAGATACTTTTGGCCTTTCTTGAGCTCTTGTCATTTATTCCCATCATCCTGAAATGCCTCCCAGCATTTGGATTTCTGTCTTGGCTGTCGCTTCCCTGAGCACCCAGGGAGGATGTCAGTTCCAGCCATCACCTTGATGTAGTTACTCCATAAAATGCTTTGCCCAGCTGTAGTCTCCAGCAGCAGACTGGAGATTTGCACTGCAAGGAGAGCTTGCTCAGGCTGGGTTTGATGGTAAAACCTAAAGGAACTGACCATGGAAAAGTGGAGAGTCCAAGACCTCTTGCATCTGTGGTCCTAAAAACGTCTGACTATCTAGAAGAATGACTTTTTGATAATTTCTACTAACGGGAGACAAGCTTCTTAAATTGCCTTTGTTTGTGAAGGAACTCTGCCTAATTCTGCTTTGCTGAAGTTATCTTTGGAGAGCCGTAATCTGTTTTGGGCTATGAATGTTGATAAGGGATTTGGAAGAGCTGGGTCCGAGTTCTTGCCCTGTTTCAGAATTAGTGTGTGTCTCTGAAACGCCTGCACCCCACTTCTTGGGCAAGATTGAGGCTGCAATCCACAGAGCTGCATTTTATTTTTTTTGGCATCTCTAAAGCTGAAGAAAGGCACCTCCACATAGCCAACAGTAAATGAGCAAGTCTGATCTGACAGGCATTCTTTAGACACATGCATACTAAGATGAAAACTTCTATAGAAAATGAATACCTATAAGATGCATTGGAAAAGATTTTGCCTTCTGTCATCTATTCTTGCTGAGTGCATAGGTGAAAGAAAAGCTGACCTTTCCTGGGCCCCTTGTTCAGTATGTGTCATCTTCTCTTGCATTTGTGCTTCATGGCAGAAGGAACTGGGGGAATTTTTTTTCCTTTGTATATTTAGGTCAGTGGAGAGTGACTGAAATTGTTTAACGGGGGTGCCTTTCATGAGGAGTAGGAAAACACTGTGCAGGACAAAGGCAGCGTCTAAGGCTCTGGCTGAGCAGAGAACAAAGCCTGTGCTGCTGTTACTACGTGGCTGAGCCAGGCACCATCCCTTAATAAAGTGATATAATGCCTCAAATGGACAAAACCACAGTGGAGTCCCCTCGATTCCTCCTGAAGGCAGCGTTGCTGGGGCTGCATTGTCCACATGGAGCAGGGTATTGGGGCTCACTGGCCCCCCTTTCAAGGGAATGCTGCTGTAACGATCCATGGGCAAGTTTGCAGCCACTCAAAGTAACGTTAATGAGATGTATTATTTGGGATTTTAGCTTCTCATAACAATGAAACCTTCCTTCTACCCTTCTCATTCCTTTAATGCTGGCCCAGGCGTCCAATCCAGTTAAATAAACCAGGAAAGTAACCATTAATGTCAAAGTTCCATAATTAAATGCTGACTGACTCACTGCTCAGGCTTGCAACACTGTACTGTAATTTTTAAAGATATTCAAGTTGACATTAAGCTTTTTAAACAGATTAATTAGTCACATTTCATTTTAAGTGGTGCTGACTTAATAGGTACTGCTAATGTACAGTATATATTTACTTAAAGCCATTATAACATAATATTTACAGGATATTAACATGTATTAATTACTGTATAATGAACCTCGTGACTACAATATTGCCATTCTTGCATGGCTGTAAAAGTTTTATCATCTTGTGAGGGGGGAGGGAAATTAAAATAAATTGCATGCACATTGAATGCCTATTTTTCATAGGAAATGTGCAAATTATAAGAAAATGTAAAACAGGGGACCCAGTTAATCACAAACAGCTAACAAATGCTCTGAGACATGCTATAATGTTTTTATGAGCGTGTTTTACAACCCATTCATTATGCTGTCTGTCCTTCTGAAAGCTGGTTATTAGACTGACTGTGCAAAGTAACACATGAATATCTGTGCAACTAGCCATGAAATCACAACTAAGTTGATCACTTTTTTATTTTCCCTTTTTTGTCCTGGATGATGCCCTAAAGCATTTGTGCTCACGCTGTAATCCCACAGCACTGGGCAGTGTGATTTGTGCTGCAGGAGAGGTCGTGCTGAGAAGCAGCATGGGGCTGGTGCAGAGCTGTGTGTTCCTGGGAACAGGATAAGCCCCACTCACTCTCCTCTTCCTGGGGACAAATAATTTTGGATGCTGGAGTGGGAGATGAGCCGTGGCCTTGTGGTGCTGAGGTCTCGTGGGCCCTGTACCCACATTCCACTCTGGCCATGGTTCAATTCCGTCAGCTGGAGCAAGGAAGGGTTTTCTGTGGGTCACTTCTGCAGAGCAGTCAGGAGTCTGCAGGGCTGCAGGCTGTGAGGTGGCTCAGTGTCTTCCCTTCAGGAGCATCTGTGTGGGATTTGCCTGCTGGAAACAAGGATGATAATATTGCTCGAGGCAAGGGATCACAAGAGTTTGTCAGCTGACAGAGAGAGAATATTTGGCGTGTGTTGTGTGTCAGCTGTCTGGGGGAGGCTGCAGGTTGGGCTGTCTGTCAGGGGGAGGTTAAAGGTGTACTTAAACTCGGATGCTGGAGGAAGTAAATGCTCAAGAACCTCTCTGCCTGCTCCTTTTCCATTACGTGTCTGATGTGCAAAATAATGAAAGCAGATAACCCCAGAGACCTCGCTGCCAACCCCGCAGACTCCTGTAAAGTGAGCAGACAACGCGCCATGAGAGGCACAAAGGGAACAGCACGGGCGAGTGACAGTCAGGCAGCGCTGGCATTCTGCAATTTCCCTTCCACTGCCACACTACAAACGGCTTCATATTCAAATGGCTGCCTGTCTATGATTGTCCAATTATTCACTGCATTCTTTCTTTGATGGCACAGATGTTCTCAATTTCTTGGAGTAGAGGGTTTTTTTCATCTAAAAAGTCGTTCCGCCTCAGAAATGCAAAATTCTCCACAGTTCACCAGGTTCTCTGATGGGTTTGCATAATTGGTCTTCAATTTGCCTATTGTTTTGTAATAGAAAGCCTACGTTTAATTTCATTTTTGTAAACCTGTAGAAAGAGCAGAACATTCTGCCATTTATGTCGTTCTCCTCATTAGGATCCAAGAGGGTTGTGAGCATTTATACTTGATTATAAGGCACAGATTGTGCTGAAAGGAACACATGCTTTCCTCTTCCATTGTTTTAAACACATTATGAGGCTGATCCAGCAAGATGTTAAACATACTCGACTCTCTTTGTACCTTTATGAGAGGTGCTTATCTCCTGGCAAGGCCTGGCTGATTGGTTGGGGTGTGCTGGCACGCCAGGTAGGGCAGCCCCGGTCTGCTCCCAACAGGAATTGTTCAAATCCTGGACATGGGTGACTGTATAATTTCCTGGAAAAGGGCATTTTGATGTCAATTCTGAGTGACAGCTCCAAGTTGCCTTTGCAATAAGGGGGTATCACACTTTCCTAGGGCCTGTTTCCTTTTGTGTAATGGATTTAACTATAAACATACCTGTGTGGTTAAACTGCTAAACAGCATTTGTGAAATAACTTGGGCTTCTCATTTATATATCATTCTTTGATGCTCATTTATATCTTGTTCTTACATGGCAAGGCAAGGTAGAGGCACCTGTGTGGTGCACATACCAAAATGCTACAGAAGAGAGAAGGGCATTTCTAAAACTTCATGGGAACACCAACAAGAAAACTCCAGCAAAATCTTACGCCAGCTAACGGGAGCTCTGGGGGTGAGGGGGAACTTAGTAAAATGAATCCTTGGAAACAAAAAAAGAAATTGTAAAAGATTAGAGGCTTGCTAGGATAATTCAAAAGAAATAAAGGAATGACTCAGGGAATTATACCCTCACAGCAATCCTGTGTAAAAGGATTACGGTAGAGCCCCAGCAACAAAGAAGGGACCAGCACTGAAGGTGTGCTGATTACCTCAGGACCTGGTAAGGGGTGTTGGTACCCTTCCCTGTTCCAGGAAAATGCCCTAAGCTTTGTTTTCCCCAAGGCATTCGGTGCAGAGTCACTAAAGGTTATTGGAGAAGCTCCTGGTGTCTCTCTGGCACATGCAGAGATGCAGGGATGGTGGGGAAAGGCCCTTCCAGCTGCACTGACAGCGGCACGGCTGTGCTGCAGCGTCACGTGCTGCTCAGCCACGATGCCTTAATACTCCTAAGAGGCTCATGGCAGTGTCCCAAAACAGCTTTAGAGAGGCTCAGCTTCCTGAAGTTACGGAAGAAAAGTCAAGTGTGGCTCTTTCCTCACAAGGCAAAGGGGGAGCCTGGCAGAGGCTGAGAAAAGCCTGCTGCAGTTGAATGGTGGCAGAAAAATGACCAGGCTCATCCAGTATGGCTGGATTGGAGTGTGCTGGGATACTGGCAATGGGAACAAGTCCATCCCAACATGGGGATAGATCAGCCTGTACTGATAGACAGTGCATGGGTCCTGTAGAGAGACATGCCTTTCCTGCTGCTGCCAGTACATGTTCCTGATCCAGGAGAGGCTGTCTCCTCAACCCCTTGATGTGCTAGATAAAATTGACATTACAGGATAGTTTGTATGGAGGGAACCTGCTTTCTGTCAGGTGTACCTGGAAGGAACCAGAGGAGACCTCGAAGTGACACGTAATGCCAACACTTTGGAGGTCTCTACATTTGTCTCCAGCTTTGTTCCCTGTATCAGATAAACTGATGCCTCAGAAACAACCCTTGTACTACCTGTCTTAAAAGGCAGTCAGGAAATAGATTTACCAAGCTACATGCATGTTCTCTGAGAAGAAAACAAATACCTTTACTCAACAATACATCAAATGAGTGTGTTCTGAGATGGGGAGCCATAGACACTACCAAAATCTCTCCATCAAAGCCCAAGCAGATTCCCCTCTCAGCACTGTGATTTCTAGTCAAAGTCACAAAGAACTGACAATTACTTTGTGTTAGATCTGGGACACTGCCCAGAGATAGAGCTGTCTGTGGGTCAGAAGGATGAGCTCACCAACAGCACTTCTCTTAGGCTATTATCAATATCAAAGCCCCTTACTTCTTTTGTGCTGGTTTTAGAAGGAAGGGAGATGCTGCTGCTTTGTTTCACTTCCTCCTACTGTTAAATAAGAAATTTCTCCTCCAGCCCTATCTCCTATTTGGAGAAGAAATTTGGTATTTCCCAGCTTCTGTTTCAATCGATAGTTCTGTTGGTCAGCTCATAGAAATTCCAGCACTGTTTGCAAAACACTTGGCTGGGATCCCTTTTTCCTCAGCGTTACCTTCTTCCAAGCTTGCAGGGAGCTGGACAGAGCAGGGAAGGAGAGGACTGGAATCAGTCCTTAGTTCAGATGCTAAAATCTGCAGTTTGGGCCTGTTTTCACATTGCACTGTCTTGTGCTGCCTCTTCCTGCACAGCTGCCTTTGCTCTCCCCGCAGCAGCTTGTGAGTGCTGGGGGTCAGAATCGCCGTAACACCCCGGCGTGAGGAAGCTGTTACCAGCTCTGCCTCTGAAGCAGAGGGCTGCACCTTCCTTAGCAAAACTTTGGTTGCCTGTTGTTCTTTGCCCAAACTCAGAAAACTTGGGGTTTGGTTTTCTCTGAGGGCTGTGTGAGTTGGGAGGTTTGCTCTGAGCAGTGGGAAGTGCTGGCTTAGGGTCCTGGTAGGGACCTGGATTGAGCAGGTGTCCTCAGAAGGCAGAAGTGGGCTACTGGCCTCTCAATCCATGGAGAAGCCAGTGTTTGCCCTGGAAGGCAGGTGCCCAGAAGGCACCATGCTAGAAAGCAGATCTGATGCTTTAAATGTTACAGCTGCTTCTTGCTCATCACTAAAAACTTGTCATCAAATACTGGAAATGCAGAGAGTGAATTTCATGTATCCACTGGGAAGGGGAAGCCCTGGTCATGTCAACCTGCAGTTTTGGCAGAGCTGTGCTGCTGCGCTGTGATGTCCCTTCCCTTGGCTGTGGCACAGCTCCACGTCCCCTCTCAGGGCCCTTCTCTGTGTGGCACATCCAGCCCCCGGCAGCGCCGTCTCTGGAGGGCAAAGGCCCTGCCCTGCAGAGCTTCCTGCTGCCAGGGCTGGGGGAGGGAGTGGAGGAGCAAGACTGAAGAAGCCTCTCACCATGTGCTCAGACTTGACCTCCCTGCTAATAGCTGGGAGATTTTAGCATCCCCTGCCACATCGTGGAGAGGTCTTGCTCAATCAACAGGGGTTTGTTATCTAAATATGACAGCATAAGGTTTCCTTCCCAGCTGCAAGATGGGTAACAAAGCCGGCTGGAGCCTGGTTTACACTTAGAGTCACTCCCACGGAGTGTTCGTGTCCTTAAGAGGAGAGATGACATCGATTTTCTATCTGATGACAATACTCAGCACTAGACAAAAAAAAGGCAATTGTAATTAAAATTTGTTTTTATTTTTGACGGTAATAATCCTTATTCTCTCATTGACAATTGCTGCTTCAAGCTCCTAGGTTTAACTGAATAGGAACTGTTTGTCTTTAAATGGCAAGATTCCTCTTTCCCTAGTCACTGATTTGTGGCTACATTTAGGAATGGCAGAGTTTTAATTGCAACACTCCTTATTTTTTCTATTGTATTTTTCTGGCCCTTTTAGTAACCAGCATTTAATAAAAATTTTGAGAGCTCAAGGGGGAGAAAAATACCCCAACCATTCACTCTATTATTCTTATAGCAGACACAGTCCAAAAGCCCTTTTCTGTGACAGTGTCAGTAATTGTTTACTCCATGCAAAACAAGCTGGTTTGCACACTCACTCTGTTGAGAAAACAGCAGGCTCTGTTCTCTGGCCATTAAAAGCAACACAAACCTCCCGGGTGTGCGGCCACAGCTCAGAGACTGTTCGGACACGGCTGTGCCCGATGCCACCAGCCCACACTGACACGGACACTGAGGCTTGATCGTGGCCAGTGATCCAACTGAAACAACCACAAGGAACATGTTGAATTGAATATTCTGGAGTGGTTATTTTGGGGGGCTGGGGAGACGTGACTGCTGTAAGTACGGTGGGTGGGGTGTATTTGCAGCACGTTGGCAGATCCCACGTCTCCTTTTAAGGTGAAGGATTGCAAGTGATGGATGGGCAGTGCCAGGTGTCTGCCTTTGGATGAGGCATTGTATCCACAGAGTGCTGCAGGTAAACATGCACTGAGCCGTCCAAGACAGTTTTCCTTTTGAGGTGGGTAACTCAACCTGGACACAGCCATCTGAGTGGAAAGTAAGAAGGTTTTAGAGGCATCCTGGGCAAAAGGCACTTTTTCCAGCAGAGTTGTTCAGGAATATGTGCTGTAATTACATCTGCCTTGGCTACCACTTCTACAGCATGTGCAGAGTGCTACCTGAGCACTTGTTGTGTGTGCCAGTGTCACCACAGGGAAGCTGGGGCTTTGCTGAGCTTCTGTTTTCCCTTCCAGAGCCATTTGGATTTTAGTAGAATATTTTGCAGTACTATTTCCTTACAAAATCGTTGGCATTCTCCATAATAATTAGTATTGATGTGATTTAGTGAATAATCATATTAAATGAGCCAATAGACAAAACTCTGATCTTGACTGAGCTTTGGCACTGCTGTGTGTGTGTGCTCTGCTCACAGAGCTCACCAGACTCTGCTGGTGGTCCATATATAGCATCACACTCCCTGCTCTGTCTGGGAAGACTTAGATCAGCAGTCTGTGAAAGCTTGTCTTCTCTCATTAAGGTTGCATTTACTTTAATTGGTTAGAACAACTTTTGTTAAAGTACCTCAAATTAGTTTACAAAACACTGGGCACTCTGGTTTCCAGAGATTACAAAATGGTTTGGGTTTGAAGAGACCTTAAGGATCACCTCGTTCCACCCCCTGCCATGGGCAGGGACACCTTCCACAAGACCAGGGACACCTTCCACAAGACCAGGGACACCTTCCACAAGACCAGGTTGCTCCAAGCCCCGTCCAACCTGGCCTTGGACACTTCCAGGGATGGGGCAGCCACAACTTCTCTGGGCAACCTGTGCCAGGGCCTCCCCACCCTCACAGGGAAGGATTTCTTCCCTATATCCCATCTAACTCTGCCCTCTGTCAGATTAGAGGACCTCATGGAGACTGTCCCTTTAGCTAAATTGTCTTCACAGATCAAAGCTTCACCGTGCTACTTCTGTTTTCCCCTCCAGCTGGATGAGCCAGGCCCAGGCCTTATTTTGGGATATTTCTAACGTGTATCTGTGCATAGCAGTGTGATGGGTAAGCTCGTTTGGGAGCTCAGTTTTACATCAGCAAGGGAATCTCTGTCCCTCTATTTTGGTTGTCTGAGCCATCTCTAGCTAACACCAGATGCAGGGAAACTTGGCCCATCTGGTTTAAGATGTTTTACAAGCCTTGTTCACCAGCCTGGCATGGCTTGAGTTGGAAGAGTGGCCAAATGTATGGACATCTTTGTGGCTGCCAGCTGAAAAAAAAGAAATGGAACAGCTGGATTTTCTCTGGCCTTCCTGAAGCCAAGCTTGAGCAGATCGGGGCCTGTGAAGGGATAAAGCAGGACATGCTGGTGCTGTGGGGTTACAAATCCTCTTCCTTGCACCAGAAAGCCTGGGCAGTCATGCTTTGGGTGGCACAGGACCAGGTCCACCGTCCCCCACACCAACCAACCATCAAAATCCTTTAGAGGCACAAAGGGACCCTTGCACCAGCTCTGTTGAGGGACAGCACATATTTTGCAGAGATTTTGGGGGGGTGACATGCTAGTGTTCGTTCTCCTTCTGATTCCTATGTAGTATTGGCCAAATCACTTCACTGTCCGAGTCTGTTTTCCATTTATAGTGAGGATTAGCAGTACTTCCCTTCCTGTTCTGACTGTAGCCTCAAAATAAGAAATTGCTCTTATTTTGCATACAAACGCATGCATTTTGCATGCTGTCCCTTGTACAGTCAGACCTTATCTTACATGAGACATCTGATGTATCAGATTATAAATGATAAATACCCATAACCACAAGGACAAGCTTTCTTGAAGTCTGTGTGCATACTGATGTGGGTACAGGGCTGCTCAATGCTTACTGAATGTTCATTACTACAGGTTCCAGTGGCTGTTAAATTTTTTCTTGTGTCACTGCAGTCTGCATGGTGTGGGGCATTAAGAATGAAAAATATGCAGCCTAAACTGAATAACCTTTTTTTCTGCTGATTTCATGTGATCAGGGGATGCTACACTTGCAATTCAGGAGTAAATAAGAGAGTCTGTTTTCCTTTGTAAGTGTGTTGTGAGCTTTATTGTTTAATATTAAAGCTGTGTTGTGCAAAGTGGCCCATAAATGGCTAATAAAATCAGCGTTTAGAGCTTGTAAAGTGTATCACAACTTTGCTCTGGTTTGCCTAGGGAGATTTATATTTGTGTTTGCTGTCTGGGGTTTAAGAACTGTCCGTGCCTTTTCTTTTTGGACCCATTAAAAACGATAGTGTGGACAAACATCTTTCCATGTTAGCTCTGTTGGATCTGCTGAGGCATTGCCAGGGGTAGGGAGAGGAGCTTTGTAGCACTGCTCCTTCCTCAGTGTCAGGGTAAGGCTGGGGGGCACACCAGGTTTGTGACGGGTCTGCAGCAGTTGCACACAGCAGGGTGATCTACCAAACTCCTGGGAAGCATTGAGAATAAACTGAACTCATCATATTTCTGTGAACGTGGGCAGCAGGAGCACCAGTTTTATCCTTGAATCTTGCCATTGCCTCCATCTCCCTCAGTTCCGTCTTTAGAGGCTTCACTGATGTTACACAGATTTTTTTCCTTTTCCCTGCTTGTTTTTTGTTCCTATTCGAAGGAATTAATAGAAAAAGACTGAGCTCGTAGTCTGCTTTTTATCTGGTGACAATTCTGGAACTAAAGTTATCTGTTTTAATCACCTTCTGTAATTGTGACCAATTCTAAATAGAAAAATAGATAAAAACATGGGTCATTTCTTCTGACCAACTGTACTTATGAAATATTACTGTTTATTTTCTTCTAACTTCAAAGAAAATGGTTGAGTCTGCAGGTAGCATAGGTCTTGGACGTAGCAGTTCAAACTTCCGAGGGCAAACCTTGCTCAAGTGTGGAGTTCAAGGAGTTGTGAAACAGAAGTGGTCAGGAGCTCTCATAAGAGGTCCTTCAGAGGAATGAAATGCAAGCAAGGTTTACTGTGGTAAAAAGTGACTTACTGACAAGCCAGTCTCCAGATATGAGGAGATGAACAGCTTTTCTATCTGCCAAAAAAAAAAAACCTGAAACCCCACATGAAGATATTCAGTGGCTGGAAGCAGAAACCAAACACATCCAAGCCCCTAAATGTTTGCCTATCAGACAGTGCATTCCCTGTCCAAGATCACGATGACTGTCCCTGCTCCCAGACATGCCCACACATTCACACTTGATGTCAACCTGAAGCTGGGGGAGACTTCATAGATGAAGATCTTTAGTATATTTTCACACAGGACCTTACAGACTCTTGCAACCTTCAGGGTAAAATTCTCAAGCCCTTTTGCACTGTGACTTGGGGCTCTGATGAAAGCTTTGGCTGCTCTGGACACTTGGAGCTTTAAACTTCTCTGTTCTTGGTCTTTGATAGACCTGTAGGAGCTCAGTGCAAGTGAAGTGATGGGGAAGGAATTGCCCTGCAGATACTTTTGTTTGAATTAAATTCTGGGGTGTGATATTATACCCCAGATGGCTACAAGGCCCATTATATTTAGCATGTAAAGCTGTCACAGAGTGATATCCTTGGAACTAATGCATGCTCTTTAATTACCAACTCTGCCTTAAGGTGTCTGTTTCTTTGACTCTCCGAGATGACTCTCTAAAGCTGTGCAGGTCTGAGTACCCAGCCAAAGCACATGTGCTGCCAGCTCATAAGAGGTGACCCTGTCCACTGTCTTTGCCCTTGCAACAGTTCATTACATTGTCCAGCATTTTTAAGCCAGAGAAAGTGAGATTTATAGGTTGCCTGGGGATAATCATTTCAAGAAGAAAGTTCAATGATATGCAAGTCAGTGGAAAGAACAGCAAGTTCCAATATCTGCGTTATTAGAAGACATCGAACATCTTCATAAACTATTTAAAGGTAGAAATGCTCATTAACCTTTGCTGTAGCCAGTTCCATTCAGAATGGTCAATGCCATTTAATATGAGTCGGGGTGACACCCCATAGGGGTGTGCAGGGACAGGGGGATGTTAATGCTTTGAAGTCATTTTCACCCTGGGTTGGTCTTGGAGGAGACATTGGACAAGCTGAACAACACAGTGACCTCCTGGCTCACTTCAAACAAGCTCTCCAACCCTGCTTTCAGTTGAACTGTAGTTGCATTGCTTTACATCCACCTCAAAACAAACAGCCAGGGATTCTTTTTCTGCCTCCTTTAGTTAATTATTCCTATTTTTAATATGGTGTGAAAGCATTCTGTTTTTCCGATGGGGGAAATCACAACCCAAGTTGTTCCTTGCAGAGCCAAGAGAAGAGCAGATTGTTCAGGCTTGGCTTGTTCCTTTGAAACGACCTTGAGGAGCTGACGGCCCCATCCCTCTTTGAGACACTTGCAGCTCTACAGCAATACATCCCTTGGCTGCTTTTCTTTAAATTCTGTAGTCTTGCTGCTGTGTTTTAAGTGTGATCTGTTGTTGATAATCTCAATCCCGCCTCTTCTCCTCCCAGCCCCACTGATGCTGCATCAATGACATTTTTTTTCTGAGCTGCCTACATTTGGTGGTTTACTGCCGACTGCATGTGGCCCTCTCACTTCAATTACTTCTGCTGTGTCTAGCACTATATGCTCTATAATGTTTCAGAGACTGCTTGCAATTAAAATAAAAAATAAGTAATACATAGCAGGTTACAACCCAGCCAGTCTCCGTGCAGAGCTTTCCAAGTGGCTCACAGCCCACAGAACAGTAACGAAAGCCTGAGTATTGTCTTCTTAGGTTCCTGAAAGGCATAATTTCCTGAAGCTTGTTTTATTTTTCCAGTTCCTTTGCTCTTGAAAGAATATGTCAACATACTTAACTTTTCATCTCCTGGTTTCCAGGGGATGCAACGTAATCAGTCTCCTTGCTGGGGAAGGGCTGTGTGTGCATCAAGTGAACTCAACTGATGGTAGGGGCACTTAAGCACATTTTAGGCATTATTAAGTTTTGTAACCACTTTAACAGGCTTTGGACCAGGTCGGGAGGGACTAATTGGTTGCAGTTTTGAGTATTCTGGCTTCAGATCAATAAAACATTTAAGCATGTGCTTAATTTTAAGCACTGCAATACTTCTTCCCACAAAAAACAGGGACAAAATGTCGTCCAGCCATCCTGCTGAGTAATCCTAACAATTATTTCTCCTTTGTTTTTTTTCTCAGTCCTTCTTTGCCCCCACTAAGTCTTTTAGGCATTCTCAAAGAGAGAACACAGAAAAGCTGAAATGAAACAGCTCATGCAGGGAAGCACAAGCAGTGTGGGGAATTTTCGTTTAGCAATCCAAGCAGCAGATTTCCATTATTATAAATACTGGCTGAATTAATTTGTGAAAATATACAACATTTAATTTGCATGTAAAGTGACAAATTAAAATCAGAAATCCCCCATTTTGTTCTCTGAGCGGAATATAACACGACAAGCTTTAAAAAATGCCTCAGCTCTGCTCCAGTGGCACCACCAGACTGGTGGTGCTGCAGCCGTCACATTGAACCTGAATGTGACAGAGCTTTTAGCAGCACATGGAAACAACTGGACCCAAATACTCAGAGGTGTTTAGGTGCCTAAAACTCATTTGAGTTGGGTGCTTTTTAGCATCTGGCCCCTAGAAACTGGGAACTGGGTTGAAGTTTAGTTTGGGCTAAAAGGCAGACAGAATCTGCCTGCAGCAGTGGCAAAGTGGTTGTTCAAAGGAAAGTGCACAACCAGCGTGTGCACAGAGCAGTCCTTCCCAGCTTCACCCTTCCAGGCTGCAGGAAGGAGTTAAGCACATGCTGATCCATACCTTTCATTGTCCCTGCAGCCTTTCTTGGTCTTTTCCAGTTCCTTTATTTCTTTTTTTGAATTAGGAAGGTCACAGTGGCACAGAGTATTTAGGACAGGCTTGAGTGGTGGTGTCTGCATTTTGTGGTAGCTGAAGGAAAGTTGTTTGTTCTGCAGAGAAACTCAACTCATCTCTGCCTCTGGTGTGCTGTGTGTTGGTACTTTGCTGGTATGGACATCTCAGACTGGGCTGTAGAAGTTTCCCTGGTCCACTGACTGCTCGGTCCAGGCTTTTTGATTGTTGTCACCCTTATTAATCACCTCCAAATTAATGCAATCTCAGAGAATCCTCTCATGCTGCAGTTGAATAGTTAAAACACAGGTAATGCTTATGCCTGCACCAGCCCACTTTTTGCCCTGGAATCATCTCTCTTTTCTCCTTGCTTGTTTTACACCTGCTGTGTGATGGCACAGGAGAATACTCCATCACTGCTGTAGCAGCTCAGCTTTGACTATGGCAAGTTCAGGGCACGGATAGGTGCCACTGTTCATTTGTTATACTGGCAAACAGCATCAGCCCAGCTGACACTTGCATCCGTGAGAGCTTTCCTCTGTAGAAATTCACTTAATCTTTTCTGACACTCTTTTGGTGTTTAAACAAAAAACATTGGCTTATTCCCATTCCCAGGCACTCTGATGTAAAGACCTGGAGAATTCAAGTGTTGATGAACTCCTTTGTTTTAAATGATTGCAGTAGAACATAACAGAGAGTGGTTTTAACAAGGCTAAATGAAGCCCAAGTTTTCTGAGTGATACTGATGTCTTTTCTTCAGAGACATCAATAGCAGCTGCTCGCTGCCCTCCAAGGCAAACCAGCCTGAACTGCTCACGGCGCCAGAAAACACGAGTGTGCTCTCTGTTGAACTAAAAGTTGTCTTCTCTGCACTGAGCTCTTACTCCTGATCCTTTTCCAACTGAACCCAGCAGAAAATATTCCCATGACATGGGATGGGATGTCCTGAACGTGCCCTGGAGCAGGAAGAGTTGAGAAACCTCAACACTGCAGTGTTGGGACCATCGCGGTTCAGATCAACTTGAGAAGGGAGAAGCACCCTACATTCTCAAACACAGAGTACAAATTGCAGGTCTCAATATAGCTGATTTCCCTGTATTCCTCAAACCAGACTTTTTGAAGAAGGTCAGCAGAAATCATTCCATATGCTATGTTAGGAGCCATGCAGAGTTCTGTTCCAGGCTGAGGGTCCCAGCTTCCCCTGTAAGCCAGGGAGGCACACGCTCTGTTCTCTCTGCCCAGCCCTGTGCCTGGAGATTGACATTTCTGAGGGCAATAGTGTCAGCAAGAGGCAGCTCCATAGCATGTCCCTGGAGTGCCAGCCCTGGCCTCTCACCTGGCACAACAGACTGTAGAGCAGAAGAAGGTAGATAGGAGCTGCAATGGCACTCTGATGACCATCACCTTAAACTGTGTTCACAGTCACAACCCTCAGACTTGGGCAAAGTGAATAAATGCTCCTCTCTAGGGCCGCATGTTGTGCCACACTCTCACTGCAGCCATCTCGAAAAGCAAATATGGTTTTGGTTTGTTTTGTTCTCTGTCATTCCTGCTGACACCAAATGGCAGCACAAGGCATGGGGAGTGCTGCAGGGAGAAGCCGTCAGATAATGCTGAAGGAAGGGTTCTAGAGGTAGCACACTCAACAAAAGTTGGTTAATAACATTCTGAAATAAAAAAGATATTCTCTAGCACAGAGTGCCCAGAATTGAAGTGATTTTCAGAGCAGGCAGGTGGGAAGAGTAGCAGTGGTATAAAGAAGGGTGTTTGAGCTCTCCTTCTGCAGGCAGGAGAACTTGATTCAGTATCACAGAGAGGAATGTAGAGCTTGCTTCCCAATGTAATGGAGTGTGATACAGCATGGGGAAGGGATAATGTTTTAGAAAGTCCACCCCACCTGTCAGCAAGGGGGGAAATCACTGCAGGCCACTGAAGACGTGAGGCTGTACAAAGGGGCTCAGAGACTTTCTGCACTTTCACTCCTACCAGAGTCAGTGGTGAACACCCATCGCTTGTAGAATCAGACAGAGGCTGAGGCCTTTTGAAAACCTCATCAATTCCCTCAGGTATTGACCAGCACTGCTTTGTCAAAGGTTTCTCTTTGCTTCTCATTTCTCTTTGTACGAGCATAGGCAATCCTGGTGGGGAAGGTCTGTCAAAAACCCTGTGTTGCAACGCTTCAGAAGGAGACCAGGGGCTGTAGGCATCTCATGAACCTTTTTAACCCCTGACCTTCCTCTGCTCTCCTCTCAGCCTTTTATTCCCTGTCTTTCACAGGGTTTGCCTTTCTCCCACAACAATGCAGAAAGCCATCAGCTGGCAAAGTCACAGCGGGGACCTCAACTTTGCTCACAGGGGTGTGAGTCCACACAACACCCTGTTCTCACCCGTCTTGGAAGCACAAGGGTCACATGCTGTGATGACCCTTCCAGCAGCACAGTTATTTTCTGATATGAGGAGAGGGAGATGATGTTTCTGTATAAGAAACACTAAGGAAAGTTGTTAAAAACATCCACAAAACCCAAAAGCTGTCCCCACCCAAAAGAGCAAGATCCCCAAGGCCCCTGGTCTGGGCAGGTTCATCTGGCTGTTCCAGGTGCTCACTCTCCAAGCTGAGCACTCACTGCACCAACACTGCCACAGACCCAGCACATCTCCCACACACAGTGATTAATTAATTCTCGTGGTGCCTACTCAATAACAGACATCTAAAGCTCCTGAAAGAAGGATATTTTGATGGCAGTATCTATTTATAAACCCCTTGGAGTTGGAGGGAGGCTTCAGCAGAGGAGCCCACAGGCACCGGGCTCTGCTGAGGTAGGAGAACAGTGAGCTGCTATGCAGCTGTCATCCTGCTGGGCAACTATTTTAAAACCCAAGTTGGTGATTCAGATTAGCATCCTATGGCTTTACCTCTGATGAAGGATTTCCCCTGCATGAAGAAGGAGCCTGGGTTTTCTCTGCATTATAAAGCATTTCTTCTCTTGTAGGGCAAGGATGTGTTTTTTTAAGAAGGAGGTTGGTGTCCAGGAAGGGAGAGGAAGGCATGTGGGTAAAAAAGAGCAAGTGGCACTCACACTACTGCCAACCAACCTGTATAATACTTACTATTTCAGCCTTTGTTCAAAGAGGAATGATTATCCAGTACACCCTTTATTTTTAGGCAAGATGGGGAAGCGTGGATTCAACTTCACGGGAGTCCCTCTGCACCAGGGGGTTACAAAAGTATTTAAGGTATGTTAAAACAGATTCCCAGGCTGCCCAAAACCTGCTGGGCTCTGTGGGGCACTGATGCATCCCCAGAGAGGCTGTGAGGTGCCAGGCAGGATCTGTTTCCTGGCCTGGTTGAGGTACAAACCGCAGGGGTTCCTGCAGGTCCCCGTGCACTCTGGCAGCACTGCCTGAATTAGTGATGATTGAAGCTGCTGCCACGGTGGTATGAGGTATTATTAACCTGCACCAGCCTTGTTGCAGCGTGTATGTAGATGATACAAAGCGCTGGGATAAAGCTGTGTTAATCAGGGATATTCAGAGAGCTAACACATCCCTCCCAGCGTGGGCGGGGATGTTGGATGTGTTACCCTCTGAGGTTCGTAGAATAGCAGCAGTAGCAACGGGCTGTTCCTGCTTTGCTGAAAGGCTGTGGATTTAATTTCTGCTTCTAAGTAGTGCTATTTGCAAATCCATGGAGGGTACAGAGCAGATTTCTAGGACATGGACTTGTATTTATTCATCCTTTTCATCCGACATTCTTGACCTTGGGGTATAATGTATGCTTGTGTACCTTTGTACAGTGCCCTTTGCTAGACAAGCGAGGCAAGAAGATGAGCCAAAGGTTGTGGTACTGATCTGGATTTGGGAGACATGAGTTTAATTCCCTGTCCTTACGCAGACTTCTTGTGACAAAATCTCACATAATAAAAACCTTCAGGAGGTGAGGTTCAGCAAGAAATGACACAGAAACTGAAAAAAAAAAAAAAAAGATTTGCAAAAGGTAGAAAACATCTTAAGGCCCTGAGTTCTTAAACATCAAGTATGATGCCTTGCCTGGAGATCTGAGAGCTTGTGTGTATGCTTGGCCTTCTGCTCTGTTCAGCTGCAAACAGTCAGAATAATGAAGCTGAACATTTTTGGCTGCCTGGATCAAATAGTGATGGTTGTGACTGCAAATTATTAGAAGAGGGGGAAAGTAAGAACATAAAAGGCTGTTTTTCAAGCACTAGCTGCCAGAATCTCTTCACTGGTCAAAGGTGGGTCAGGCAGGGCAGTGGTGGGGTCAGGATAAATCCTCCTGGGATGTCTCTGTTCCCATCCTGTTGCAGAAGAGTTCACACGATGGCTGCATCCAGGGAATGGTGGGAACCCTGAGCAGATACATCCTGGTGATCCATTAATTTATTTATTTTCCCAAACTCCAGAGACACTTTGGAAGAATTTCTTAAGGTGGCTGTAACAATTTCTACAGGTTAGGCAGACAGCTCTATCCTAATTTCCAAGGATGATCTCCTCTTCAGAGGTGGCAGAAGGATTATGTTAAATAGCACGTGTAGGCAGCAGACTTGAAGGCATTTGTTGTAAGTCCAGTGCAGCAACCAGCACAGCTGAGGTGTCCTGGAGTCCTGGTTACCCCTGAGAGGAACAAAGGCTGAGAGTCAAGGAGCCTGAAGCTGGTATTTGGGGAAGAGCAACATTATTTCCACAGCAGAAATCACTCACTCCAGTTCTTCAGGTCTCTCTGGAGAAGAGGATAGGCAGGACAAAGCAGGAACATCTTTCAAATATGAGTTTCACCAAAAAGAAGAAAAAAACTTCCTTCATTGCCAAGGGTCCATCCAACTTTGGCCACCATACCAGCACCCTTGTATGACCCAACCCAGCCACAGGAGGGGACCAAAGATACAGTTAATGAGAAAGTTTTATCATGTAAGGGATTTAACTTCACCTCAGACTGGCAGGGGGACTTCTTTCCTGAAGGGAGAGGATGACAGCACATGCCTTTCAGTGCTGTGTGTTTCAGTCTTGTCATGTACACACATGAGGTCCTGAGGATAGGGACTGTGCTGTCATGTTAGCAAAGGTCTTTAATTATGTTATCATCACAGGAAATAAGAATGAATAGTAACCCAGGAGATACAACAGAGATTGGGAAATGGTTGGCGAAGGAGTGGGAAATGCTCCCTTGGCAATGGCAGGCAGGGAGTGCTCCTGTGCCGTATGGTCTCTCTGAACCTCCCCACATCCAGTGGCTGCCCCAACCCTCAGCATGGGCTGAAAATCAGCAATGTCCAGTCTGGTCACCAGCCCATCCATCCATATCCATCCATCCAGACAGGGCTTCCCAGCGTGAGACAGCA
The DNA here is from genome assembly GCF_003984885.1 of Neopelma chrysocephalum. Classification (NCBI taxonomy): domain Eukaryota; kingdom Metazoa; phylum Chordata; class Aves; order Passeriformes; family Pipridae; genus Neopelma; species Neopelma chrysocephalum. The sequence goes on from NW_020897961.1 coordinate 598,527, forward strand.
AACATTGCCCTGTCTGCAAGGCGTTGGTTGGAAGATGCTCATGATGTTCATGGAAACACCTCTGCCCTTGGCTGTGGAGCAGACACAGCATTGCTTGCTGGAGCCTCATGGAGGCTGCAGCCAGAGCAGCGGGGGCTGGAGATGGAGCTCACTCAGCAGGAGGGAGAGCAGGTGGCCGAGCAGCAGGGAGGAAGACTTGCCAACCACACACATCACTGGGAGCCTGAAAGCAAACAATTTGTTTAACTAGTTTGCCAAATAATATCTATATTATGAATGCACCAAACACTGCTTATTCCTCCTCGCTGCAGGGTTCTTGCTTCCAGGATGAACATGTTTTCTCCAGTTCACAGCCAGGGAAAGGTTGCAAAGAGCTGATCTTTGCTGCAAGTCAGCGAAGGTGGAGCGTGGGTTTGTGCTCCTGTGTATCACTTCAGCTTTCCCTGGGGCTGAGTTTGCTCAGTGTGTCTGTGAGTCTTGCTTCATCTCTTCTCAGCTTTGAGTTTGTACCTCTTTATCCCAGTTTTGTGGAGCTCCAGGGAGCATGGCAAACACCTGGGAAGTGCTGCCTCCCAGCTGGTCCCTGTGGCTCCAAGTTGTGCCTGATGTTCTCTTAAAAGGCCTAAAGGGAATTCCAAGTGGTCACAACCCACATCTAAGGCCAATTTTTTTCAAAGAGTCAGGTTTGCATCCTAAATTACCAAAATTCCTGCTTTTTGTCTGGAGCTGATCAACACAGGGCATGCATTAGTGCACGTGTATTTCAGGGGAGCTGTTTGACCTGAGCCCTCAGTACATCAGAGGAGCAGTGAACATCCAGAGAACAGCAGAGGGAGGGTGACAATAGGAGTGCAAAGGTGTGCAAGGGCTGTGGGGTACTTTAGTATCAGAACCTTGTGCTACAGTAACTGAGCATTTGCACTCCTAATCCTCTACAAAACCGAACAGTGAACTGTCCAAAAGCAGATAACGTTCAAGCTGCAACCGACTTCTCTGATTTTCCCTAAGTGACAGGGTTTAAGAGGAAAATTGATGAGGAGATGGATGTGACATATGACTTACAAGGACATAAATGTGACTCTAGAAAAACATTCATAGCAGAATAAGAAAAATAAACACAGTGGAAAAGTATTTATGGATCTGCGCTGACTTTAATGGTCACTAAAACAATTTCCTTTTCTGTCTCCCACAGGACAAAAAATGAAAAAATAGGAAACACTATAAAACCAGAAACTTCAGCACTGCCTGTTGCCTGGTGTTTACAGGCTTTCTCGAGCTTGAAAAACACTGGATGTGCCTCGATATAGGCAGTGACGTGCAAACACACTTGCTGACTCTTGCAGGAGCTGTGATGCTTTCCCTGCTCAGTCAAAACACATTTGGGGTTGGTGGTTTGCAAGTGGGCAGGAGAGGAAGGCAGAGAGAAGGGCTGGAGGGTTTGGAAGTGGCATAACTAGGCAAGCAGCTTCCTGGCTGCTCCCAGTTGTTCTTTCCCATCGTGGCTGCAGAGATATTTTCCTCTAGTGCTTCAGCTTCATTTAACTCTCCCTTTGATCAGTCTTTATAGTAATGTAGCTTGGTATAAGCTCTAATATCCCTAAATGCTGTAAATATATATCTATAAACACCAAACAAAACATTCCCTGTATAATAAACAGAGACCAGAACTGTGAATTAAGGCCCCAGACAAGGCAGATGCACAGAAACAATTCTCAAGGACTTTGAAGTTAAAAGCCTGGCTGTGTAAATGTAAGAGCTTTTGTAAGTCAAACTAAAAGTCTCATTAATGCAAAACTTCCATGATCAGAAACCTGACTAGTTCAATGAGAATCCCCAAGGACATGAGTATTTAGCACACTTTCTAATTAAAAGCAGAGAATTATGGCACAGCAGTTAAAATATGGTTTATACTTGCCTGGGAAATATCCAGTAGATTGTGTGTGCAGAGATACCCTGCCAGGGCTCTTTGCAAATAGGACATGAGCAAACCAAGGTACAAACAGGCAGGAGTGAGTACCTGAGAGTGGTTTCTCTGTGTGTTGGGATGTTGTCACTTTTGGTAAGAAATCAGGATGGAGCATGATCGTTTTTGGGTGCTGCAGAAAGCACTCTCCTGGACTCCCCCCCACACCTGAACTGCAAGGAAACATTGCTCAGACACTTCTGAGGTCCGACATACAGAGTGTGCCCACCATGCTTTGGGGAAATTGTCCCTCTTACCTTGTGCAGGAGGATCTCCAAGGGTTCTCTGCCTGTTGTTGCTCCCAGCCTGCTGTCCTTCCCATCTGGGCCGGGACTGGGAACGGCTGGGCTGGGCAAGGGGATGTCCATGCATCCGTCCCTGTGTCCATGCATCCCTCCCTGCTGAGCAGAAGCTGTTAAAAATGTCCAGATATTGATAAAGCTGTCCCTGGGCTTCAGTCCCACCAGAGGAAGCAGTTCAGGTTTCTGGTTTGATGAGTTGATGCTCCATCTCACACCACTGCCAATGAACACTAGACAAGGAGCAGGACCTGTCCCATCTATAGTGTTTGGAAATGGAGGTGTCTTTGTGACAGCCACGATTTATCCAGCTCCAGGACATCAGTTATGTTCTGGAGAATTGTATTAATTAAAGCTGGGAGAACATTTCTGAACAAGAAATAACTGACCATTTAATAAAATCACGTCTGTACTGGGGATCAGGGAGGGAGAGGAATAAATTAAAAACTTTTTCTAATAATTCAGTTCTCTTAAAAAACTACTTTTGTTTCAATTTCCTGTGTTTTCTGGAAGCTGTGAAGAATATGAGAACTTCACCTAAAAAGAAATATTTTACCTAATGCCAAAAGAAATTATGCCATCAAAAATGCCATGGACTTTTTAAACATTATTTTAAAATATATTTCTCCAACATTAAAACCAAAAAGTCATTTCAGTTTTTTACCAAATGAAAACCCATCCCCATATTCACATGTGACAGTGAACTGAAACATCATTTCTTGCATGGTTCTGGTGTCAGAACTGCAGCCTGGCTAAATTCCTGTTAGAGAGCTCATCAGAATTTAAAAGCAAAGCTCCCAGTGAGGTTATTAGGCTAAATATTCCGCTTTTTTAGGTTAAATATTCTGCTTTTGGTCATTCTTTGCTGTTTCCTTTGGGCATCACAATCTCTCTTGCTGCCCAAAGCTCTTTTCATACTCTTTTCCTGGTGTCCCTCTGTGCCCAGCTTTAGACCAGCCAGCGTGGGTGGTGAACCCATAAGGAGTTGGAGGCTTTTGGCAAACGAGGAATCTCTGTGTCTGGGTGTGGAACCAGTTTGTCTCCCCTGGGTAGTGTACAGAGGAGACAGACTCCATGCTGCACTGGTTACAGAGCTGATGTTCTGAAGCACTGCTCTGCCCTGCTGTCATGCGATAACCATGGGTTATGAAAGGTGTCTTTACAGCTCTTGAAAACTGACTCCTCAAGTACAATTTTGGGGTTTAGGATGAATTGGAAAGCCTGTGGGTAATGTAAATGTGTTTGAGGATGCTTTGTGTTAAGGGCCGCCTTGTGAAGTTCTCCCTTCCTCAGGCAGGGACCGGCTGGATCCCGAGAGGAAAGACAAGGACACTCCTTCCCTTCTGGCAGCTGTACAGCCTGGAGGGGAGTGTCAGCACACCCAGCATTGCTAATAGCCAGGCTTGCTTCGTTTTCCTCATGCTGTATAGCACCCATTTTTGGAAACTGGAGGTTAAGTGTTTCATTAACCCCTAAATACAGAATATCACATTCATTTGAAACATTGTTTCAGGAAAAAATTTATCCAAAGCACTGAGATGAATAGGAGAAGGGAAGGGTGAGCAGAGGCAGAACTTTGGCATCTAAGAAAGAAATCAATTCAGGTGGCTTTACTTGAAAGGGGTAATTAAAAAGTGGAAAAGCAAGTGCAGCCAATTGGTTACAGGTACTGAGCTGGGGGTGTTCTTAGAATGAAAGGTTATCCAGGCCTTTAGTGTTCCCTGCCATCCTCTCTCGGATGCCTTCAATGCCTCATCCAAGCTCCTGTATTTCTCTGTACAGAATAACCAGGGCAAGTAGAACTATGTAAAATAGGTTCTCATTGTTCTTTTAGTGATAGCAGTATTATTATTTTAATGAGCAGTTTATTCATTATTGTTACTGCTCTGGTTTATGAGTCTGTTTGTGTGAGAACTGCCTCGTGAGCTGTGAGGGTAGAGAATTGCACTGGATCCAACTGACTTCAGTTTACACTGGTGGGAATCAAAGAATTGACTGGTTTTATGATTTCAGTGAAATTGGCACAAATATGGCTTTTTGAAAATATAGAAGCTGCCTACATGGTATGAAAGGTGTTTTTGCAGTGTATTGCCTTTGGATTTAGCAGAGAACAGGTTTTTCGGCTATCAGTTCAACTGGGTCTCTTAATGAACAGCTGTTCCTCATTGGCAGCCACCAGTTTCTTGTGGATTATTTCTGAAACAGCAAGAGACAGCAGCAATCATTTCTGTTACCCTTGACTAAAGGCTGCCTGTCAAAATGTTTCTTCATTCTCTGTAGTGAGGATTAAGGTATTTTTCCCAGCTCATGAGATGTTAGGTGATTTCAAAGGATTTCCCAGTCTGCTTCAGGATTCTTCCAAAAAATCTGATTTGTGAATTTTTTATGTACGAAGAAAACAAATGTTGTTCAGATCAACAGAAACCTTTCCTTCAGGTGAGCCAAAATGCTGTATCATCCCTTTGACATTCTTTAAACAGCTTCTTTTTTGGTGTAAAATGAAGACAACAGTTTTTGAAATGTTATTTCAAGGCAGAAATTAGGAAGTTGGAAAGTTTAATTTTGAAAATGCAGAATGAAGATGCTTCCACAGCTTTGAAAGTCTTTGAGACATAGACAGTGAAATTTCTGTCAGACTAGACCTTTCTAGAGTTAGCTTTGCAAGAATGGCAGAGTACAAGCAGATTTAATTTAAAACTTTTTAAATTGTAGCAGTGCAAAAGCAGGGCTATTTTGGGAAGTTCCCCTCTGTGAGAGCTGCTGCTGAAATTAGTAGCTTCTGGTGCCTGCCATGTGGCTGTACTTTTAATATAGGTAACCCTGAGCCAAGGTTGGAGACTAATGTCCCACTTAGCTTCTCACCAGTGAGCTGCTGCATCTTGCCCTTTTCTCCTTCCACTCAGGATGTTCTTAGTCCAGGTTAATAATTGCAGTGAGAAGGAAGGAGGAAAACAGACTCCATGAGACTGGGTGAAATATAAACAGAAGAGACACCTCTGTGCTTCAGGCTCAGTAAGAGGGAAGAAAGCAAGTGCACACCTGGATCAAACCAGAAGCTCCCTCAGCATTTCTTGGGGTAAACAATTGCAGATTTTTAGCAGCATTTCCATTTCTGATGCTGAGGAAGGTGTTTACAACATACCTGTTTGATGCTGTCAGGGGTTTATCAGCATGTGTCCTCCCCACCCTGGGTAATACTCCGGGAAGCATCAGTGCTGTTTGGGATGTTGAGGCTCCCATTACATCTGTTCTTCCTTTGGTCCCTTCCAAGCTCCTGAATGCCTTTGGGAGCCAGGATCAGCCTCCTCCTCAAATCTTTTTCTGCTTTGCTTTTCCCCAGCATACTCCACATCTAAGACAGTTTTTTTCTGCTAGCATTTTCACTATATATATATAAACTCCAACATAATTAAATAAACCAATGCTGAAAACCTCTAAAGAACAATTATCTTTTCTCTGAAATGCTCCCAGCAGAAATCTTGGAAAACTGACATGTAAATAGTAGATCCAGCCCCACTGCAGCACTAAATGCAATGCATTAGGGCTCCTAACTCTGACTTCTCCAGGACTCCAATTGACCGGCAACAGCGAATATGTGAACAATGTGCAGACAGACTGTTTTTATACATTTACACACTGTTAGGCTAATGATCTTAAAAGCTGTTTAAACACACTACACTACTCCAGTCTCCATTATGCTTGCCAGGCTTTTCTCCTCCTTATCCAGATAGCCTCACCTTTAAATGGCTTTTCTCTGCCATCTGTATGATCAGGGGGAAAGAGTAGTCTTGGAGATTAGACCAAAACCAGACTAAACCTCAGCAGAACTGGATTAATTGTGTGACTTCCAGTGGATGAATCCCTCAGGGCCAGATCTTAAAAGGTACCTGGGCCCCCACAATAGCAGATAGGGTGATTCCAAAGTACTTGCACATCCAACCCTCCTTGATTCCGGTTGTCTAAGGTGTCTGAACACACCAAAATTTGCCTGACAAGATAGGTGTGTATGAGGTGCTTGTTGAACATGGAGCCATGTTGCCTGTGCATGAGGCTCAGGTGCAAACCCAGCAGCAGTACTTTAAAGCCTGGCAGGATTAGTGAAGGAGGATGCTGCTGGCAGCTCTCTCATACTTTCTGGAGGGAAAGGTTTGCCAAAAGGGAACACAGCCCTAGAAGTTGTTAGTTCTTCTAACAGCAGGTTGAGTTGCCTCTTATTTTTCCAAATGTGTATCTATGCACCTCCCCACTGATTCAGAGCAGCTGATATGCCAAGAGACCAGGAGGATGACTCCTGGGGAAAAAAACCTGCTGATAGAAAGGGAAATTTCATACTTAGGTATCTGGAGTCCTTTTTATCATAAAAGAGGAAGAGCAAGCTGTGCATGACAAGTATTAGTCATGTTATGTAATTCACTATTGGAAGTACACAACTGCTGGGATGAGAAGGGACTTGGATGAGAACTGATGTAAAACTGACTATTAACACTAGAATGGGAGGACTAGTTTATCTTGAAAGCACCCCATATAAATATTTTCAGAGGTAAAAGATGATGTGAATCTGCAGGGTATTAGGATCTAGAGGGGAGGACTAGTTTGAAAACAGGTTTTGCAAGGAAGCTGCTCCTCGGGGGCACTGCTGAGGTTTGGGACATGCTGCTCTCCAAGCTGCAAGCAGAGCTGCAGGCACAAACCTCCTGGCAGTTGGGCTCCTTGTGCTCCCTTCCAGCTTCCCTGCACCACAGAGTGATCCAGATTTCTTTCTTATAACAACCATTGAATGACTCCTTGTGGGAAAGCTCTTGTGTTTGGTTTGGGCTGCCACTGATTTCTGCCGTCCCTTGGGCGTTATCCCAGAGAAATGTCAGAGGAAATTGGGATTTGATGCTGCAGTCTGTTCCATCCTAGATGGTTTGCCATTGCCGGAGTGGTGATGTTGGGAAAGGGCTTAGAAACCCCTGGCTACAAAAATGTGGAATGACCTTCTAAAGGGAACTATGTAACACCAAACCCTGTCCTAGGACATGGTGTTATAACAGAAGGAACAGGAGGGTGTGGGCAGACACTGAGGAGCTGAAAGCCCCAAGTAAACCTTGGGGTGGACAGTCCCCAGTGCTCAGCACAGGGATGAGGACAGAGCCCAGGGCTGCCACCACTGCAGCTGCTCCAGGACAGCCAGGCTGAAAGAAGAGCAGTGGTAGAGCTGTGAGAAGGTACAGCCAAACCTTGTGGGCTGTAGCAGAGGTAACATGTAACATGGAATTCAAGGGCCACTGGTCCTTCAGCTGTGAAAAAAGACACCTATGAGGGGGTATCACAGGAGAGATTTTATCATTGGAAAGCCTAGAAGAGATGGGGAGCACTGTTGGCAGCAAGGGTGGACTAATTAAAGGACTAATTACCACAAAGAAAAGTGAAGTTAATGACAATGATTAAACAAAGTCACATTAAGGGTGTGTAGTAATTCAGCAGTGACATGTACCTTCTCAACCTGCTGACTAAAAGATGACAATTAAAGGAAATATCAATTCCCACAGAAAAAACAAATGTATTTTGAGTGGCTGAGTGCCAGCTCTGTCATCTCCTCTCTTTAACAAAGGGTCACCCTTACTCCAAGACCTCCAGCATCCACCAGTGGACAGATGGGATTACTGTGCCATGGCTGCCATGTGCAAGCTGGATGTGAACCCCTGGATGTGAATCCTACTAGATGTGAGCAGCAATTCCGTGTATGGACAAGGCCTTTTGCACGGCTGAGGTGATTCCAACCAGGAAAGCCCTGGCTGAGTCTCTGCACGAGCAGCTGAGGCGTCTCCTGGGCTCTCTTTGGCCCTCTGATGTGTGAACACAGAGCAGCACTGAGGATCCAGTTCTTCCAACCTGTTAACATTGTGGATGAAAATACACATTTCTGCCCTTGAAGCAGTGGAATCAGAGGAGTGTCTGATAGGGGAGCACGGCATGGATGAAAGAAGAATGTGAAGGACTTTGAACATGTAAGAGAGTGTGAACAGTGGCAATCCCAGAAGGGAAATTCTTCAGGGAATTAGAAGGAAAATAGGTGTTAGGGAGTCAGGATTAAAACTGTTTGATGTCAGAGGGGGGAACTGGATCTTAATTTTGATCATGAAAAGGCTGAGAGGAGGGTGAGTAATCTGAAATCAAAGTACAGAAATCAAACCTGAACATTAAACAAGCTGCAAATCCCTCTCTTGAAGAGATGAGATCCAAGGACCCAATAAAGCGAGGTGAGGGGTTTTCTTAGATCCGTGTAGAGGAACAGCTTCCAGTGGGCGAGGGGTCCAAAATTCCCCCAAATGCCCCCAAATTTGGCACAGAAGAGGAGAGAGAGAGAGACATGACTAAGTTTTGCTACAAGCCCTGAAGGAAGAACCAGCTGGTTACCCATACCCCCACCCACTAAACTGGGCTTTTGTTTTACTTTTCATTTCAGCAGGAATCATGTTTTCTCTCTCCTAAGTGTCTGTTTTTGGCACTGTCCAAAGGACTGAACTTTTTCTGTCTCTGCTGAGGCCTTCAGATGATGCCCCTGGGTGGGGCTGGCTGGGAGCCAAAGGGAAAATCACGGCTTCTGCTGCCAGATCCCTCCTTAAGCTGCTGCTGAGCCCTGTGCATGTGTGTGTGAAGTGTCCTGCCAAGCTGATGGGCTGGAGCTTCAATGTTGACTCAGGCCTGAAGACTTTAAAAGAATCTATATCAACAGATTTTAAAGATCTTAAAATATACAGCTTGAGTAGCCCTAGGTTTCTCAGGCAGCTGCCAAATCAAACTGAATAATAAAATAAAACTGAATAATAAAGTGATCACACGGTGTAAGATCAAGACAGGGCCGAGTAGAGGCACCTCCAGTAATTAACTGGATTGGGAGCAGCCTCCTGACGAGCCTCGAGTTTCTGCTGACATGCTGAGAACCAAAAACAGCAATAAAATTTCTCAAAATGAAAACAGCTCTTCCCTTGCCTCTGGACTTACCCCCTGTTTACTCCTTCTGCTCCTTCCTGTCAGTAAAACCAAGGTAGGAGAGGTGCCAGGCAGGGCAGGCAAGCCCAACATGAGATGTTGCTGGTCTGCAGCAGCAGTGATGGGGAGGAGGAGAAGAACTCGGAGTGACCCAGGGCCAGAGGGACCCTGTGGGAGGGGGAAGGTCAAAGGAGGACCAGACCCCAAAGAGGGTAATGCTGATGGAGGTGTGAACCTGGCAACAAAAAGCAATCCCCACTTTTAGACTGCTGCCCACACCTGGGACATGGGTGTCCTCTTGCCCTCTCCCCAAAGGCTGACAGTGCAAGTCTTGTAGGTGCCAAGCCTGAGCCCAAGAATGGATGGGTGCAGGAATGGATGGGCAGGAATGGATGGGCAGGAATGGATGGGCAGGAAAGGATGGGCAGGAATGGATGGGTGCAGGAATGGATGGGCAGGAATGGATGGGCACAGGAATGGATGGGCGCAGGAATGGATGGGCGCAGGAATGGATGGGCGCAGGAATGGATGGGTACAGCAGGAATTGATGGGCACAGCAGGAATTGATGGGCACAGCAGTGGATGGGCACAGGAATGGATGGGCACAGCAGTGGATGGGTGCAGGAAGGGATGGGCACAGGAATGGATGGGTGCAGGAATGGGTGGGTGCCTACCCCCACGTACCCTGGGTACCCAGGATTTCCCATTCACCTGGCATGGAGCCAGACCACCTCCCATCCTTTCTCCACTTTTTATTATGTACTTGAAATCCAGAAAAAAATCTATATTAAAAGCCCAGTGAGAGGTTTAAAAAAAAAATTAAATAGCCTTGAGATGCTCATTCTTTGTAATTTGTATTGCAATGGTGCCTCAAAGCCCCAAAAAGCCCAACCAGGAACCCTCCACTTACTTTAAAGCTACATATGTTTTGTTTGGGGGCCTAAAGATTTTTTGATGGAAAGATTTCATTTTTTGATAAAAATATCCTGGCAAAAATGAAGCTACTGGGACAGGGGAGCCAATTTTTATTCCTTTTTGGTGGCATTCTTCATGAGATAAAATGTAATTCCTGAGAAGCTCCAACTTTGGTCCTTTTTCTTTCTTAAAATGTTTCTTTCTCTCTAGCCTCATGGCATCAATCTCCCATTGTCCTTTCAGGGTGCCAGGGCAAATATATCTTTCTATTTTGGTATTGTCTAGAGGTAAGGTTTATAGGGAAAGGTAATACCCTTCCTTAGAGAGACTGATAGAACTGGGAAAAAAAGCAACTTGTTTTGGGGCATAGAAGTCCTGTCTGGCTCCTTTGTTTATAAATTACCCTTCTGTTCTCCCAGAGACCTTCCTGGCTCTACACTGAACTCCAGCATATACACTCTAAAAGCACGGTCATCATTTATCTTTACTGCTACTGCAATCTCATCACCTCTGCTTTCTCTCCTCCTTCAGCTACTCACTTTTCTCTGTTTTGCAATCTTCTCAAGTGGCATCTGTAGCTGATATTTTATTACTCGTGTGTGCCTTTTTCTAATCCTCCATTATTTGGGGCATATCCTTTGTTATCTGTGTTAGTCTTTTCTATGCCCTGGGGATATTTATCACTAATTGATTCACATAAATGGGAAGGTAAACATTCATTTCTCTTAGATTACACATTTCACTTGCAGTGGAACAATCCCTGGAGCTTCAATTCTTTCTTTTCTTTGTGGTGTTATGCATAGCTGGTTGGAGCTAACATGGAATAAGGGTGGGGTCTGCAGTGGGCTGAGCAGGATTTGTGCTGCTGCCTTTGTGACTCACTGACCACATGGGAAGATGTCACAGCTCCCACAGAAGTCAGTGTCAGATGTATCTCCACTCCTCTGTGGGGAAAATACCCTCTGCAAGCCTTTAAAACGGGCAGGCAGGCTGACTGAGGCTTGGGGAGGAGGGAGGCAATCAGTTCTGTTCAACATTTCCATTAACAACAGGGATGATGGAATAGATAGTACGCTTATTAAACTTACAGATGGCACCAGGCTAGGAGGGACTGCAAATATATTGGACAACAGGACGAGAATTCAAATGAGTTCAACAAATTGCAGAAGTGGTTTTTGGGGAAAAAAAGGGGAATTAAATTAGAGACAAGTGCAAGGCATGAAACTTGGGCTGGAATAATCAATGCAGAGTATGAGGAAGAGGAAGTGGCTGTGTGGAAAGGGAACTGGTGAGTAGAGGAAAGCAAAGGCTGGACCAGGAGTTCATGAAATCTCAGAGTCACATTGGTGGGAAAAAGGCAAGTATAGGTAGGACATCAAGTAACAGGCTCCTTTTACAGCAGCAGTGATGCAGAATAGGTATTAGAAAGGCTTTTTGATGGCAAGCAGTGTTCAGCACGGGCTGAGGATGCTGAGGAAGAGCATCTCCCAGGGACGAGACATACAGACATGATCCAGCTGTGGGGCAGGAGGATGAAGCAGCACTGGCTCAAGATTATTGAGTCCTGTTGTCCCCTGGATGTGCTTCTTGCCCTTGTGCCCCACACTTCCCTGCAGGTGACCTGAGGAGGGGAGACACCACTGCTGGTTTAGGATCACACAGGGGCTGTGCACAGCCCAGTCTCCCTGGGAGGCAGTGACAGATCCACATTCCTCCCTGTTCCCACCACCTTCCTGCTCTGCTGCCCAGGCTGTGACCCTCAGCAGGGTGTTCTTCTAGGATGTCAGCATCAGTTTGTCTCTGTAATATATGAAGCAGACTGCAGGCAGACCAGGAACACGGGCTTTTCTATTATTTTTTTTTCTCACTTCACTAGACATAACACTGGTAAGAGGAGGATATGAGTTTAACTATGCTGTTGGCCTTGAGGCTTTAGGTATCAAGGAGAGATTATTTCAGAGATCAAACTGAATGCTGATTTGAGGGAGTAGCTCATCCCTTTGGAGTGCTCCAGAAGGAAAAGAGAACATTGTCAGTTCAATCTACTGTGGAATTTATAGTATTAATGATCTGAAGAACACTTTAGGGATTTCTGTCAGATGTCTATTTTAATTTAAACTCTTGGGTGTTTAACTACCCAAAATATTGAGTTCTAGTCATTATAAAAACTAATAACTGGCTTATTTTGCTGCTAATTTAGAAACTGAGGTTAATTATCTATAGTGAAGGGATATGGTACTAATCTAAAGTCTACCTGAATAAGACACCGTGGTTAATTGATTCCCCATGAAATGACAAAAGATTCCTTCAGAGGGAAAAGGTGTTTAGTATTCTGGGCTTTCTCAAAGGTACTAGTGTTTGCTTCTCATGAAAGGTTTTTTTGTTTGGCTTAATCAGCTGTACTTTATCCTTCTCTTCTTGTTATTAGTGGTTTATTTTTATGAACAAAAAAATAAAAAACAACCCAGGACCATTGGATGATTATGAGTTTCCCAGGTGAGAACCCACCTGCTGCATCCCTGTGATTCACAGTATACTGGGTGCTTACAGCAACCCATTCCCCCACTGCACCTGGTGGGAATTGCTGGATGTCCAATCCACAGATGTGGGATTGCCCCTATCAACTTGGTATCCATGTTGGATCTGGATACATGGGTGCTTCTGCAGAGCTGCCTGTGGGTGAGCACAGTCAGAGTTTGGCCCAGTTGACTCTTCCAAAATCACAGAGTGCTTTATTCCCAGAGCTGAAATTGCTTCCTTGCTCCCTGTCCTGTGTCATCTCTGTTCTGCCATTCCCTTTCTCAAGGCTCTGAATCTGCCCACTCTCTCACTAGTTTATTTAATAAAAATTACTTTCTAAGCCAACTGCAAGCAGCTGAAAAAATTAATTTAAACTTCCCCTAAAGTGTATTTGTCAATGTCCACTCTTGTAATTCATTGTGTTGTGTCCTGGCATCCCCTGAACATGGCAGTGTCAGAACTCTGATGATGTAGTGCATTCTTTATGTATAATATATCATGAGAACAGTTTCAACTTGGATGATATATGAAGCCAGCCTAGCAGGATTTTGAAAATAGACCTAAATTTAGAGAATTTTTTTGTGTAGCTTTGAGTGCTTGAAAGCTCCACCTGAAGCATTTACTGAACATCTAAATATTTTTCCCTCGCCAAGTAGGAGTTGGCAATGTCAATTAACCTCTCGGCGCTCTGTAGGTGGACTGCCCAAACTGCAAAGCTTATGTGTGAGCATCACAACTATTTACCTAAGTTATTTTGCCACACTGGTTGTGTTTAAAACAAAATACTGGATGTGATTGCAGTCTAAACTGGGCAACATGCAGCTCAAATGGGCTGGTGGGCAATGGGATGATTTATGGAGGTATAATGGGTGTTCTTTACTGCATGGGATCAAACCTCCCTTCTGAGTCCTGTATTGCCCGGGAAGGCATCAGGCTTCTCTTATAAGAACTGTTTTGTAAGGAATGTGTTGAGAAGTGAGGCTGGATGTAAGTGTGGAGAGGGCAGGAGAGCAAGAAAGAGCTGAGAACAAAAGCTGGAATGTGTAAGCCAAGAGCAGGTAAATATGAGGGCAAAAATGCCAGGAAAAGGGAAGAACTGGAAACAAAAATGGGAACAAGCACTGATCTTTTTTATGAGCAAATAGTCTGTTACCAAGGCAGGTCAGGACTCTTTTTTGAAATAGTTCTTCAGTGGAAACTTCAGAAAAAATAAAATAGAGACATAAACAGAGACCATCTACCTCCTCTTCTTCCCACTTCACATAAAAATGCAATTCTTCTTGTCTCTCCTCCTCTTTCCGAGTTTTACGTTCTATTTTTTACGAGGAAGCCCTATATTCCAGCTGGATTTCTTCTTACACTGAGCTCATGCAGTGGTGTAAGCATGAAATGAGCATGAAATGCACTTTCTGATGATGTGCCCCATCAATGGGAAGTAAATCCTGCACCTTTCAAAGAACCTGCCTTCAGTTGTTGGGGTTGTGGTAGAGAAAAAAATCTCTGAGTTTTCAAGGGAGCATTTAAAGTTATATCTAACAGCAGTAAACATTTAGCCCAGATCAAGGTTCCAACTTAATTACCAGGAAAATGCTATACATTATGAAGATCTAAATAATTTAACAAGCCTTGTGTGAGTCTTAATGTTTTGGGGTTTTGTTTTTTTTTATTACTGCCTTTTTTATGTGCTTTTCATTTGACAGGACAAAAGCACTAATCAGCATGGACTCCTGGCACGGGGGTCACCTCTCATTTTGCACAAGACACAGCACACTCTTCATTAGGAGGGAAATGATGAAGTAGTTTGCTCTGTTGATCACTGAACCCGGGGGAAGGAAGGGCTGAAGCCCCTTTGTACCAGGCTGTTCGTGTACAAACTCCAGCAGGTTCAGAGTAGGCAGGATGCTCAGCACCCAGGGAACTGGCTGTGCTGAGGTAACTCCTGACATGGATCCAAGTTAGTTGCTGCTTGTGATGGTTTATATTTAGATGTCATGCTACAGCTGCACCTGAAGAAAGAAAGGGGAAATATTTGAGGCTGAAAGAGCAAATGGAACAAAGAGGTAAATGCTGAGCCAGTGCTTGTTCACCTTTTGCCTAAACTACCCCCCTTAGTGGGGCCATGGTTTGTTGAAAAAGTCAAACTGACTTTAGGACCTTAAATACCCAATTCCACAGTATGGTGTGCTGTGCAGCACTGATGCAGTACAGACTCTGCTCATGCAAAAACTGTGAGGAGCTGGAGTGCCACTGGAATGCAGCTCCCACCACAGCCCTTCCCTGGGCTTTTGTCCCCACTGTCTCCCTGGCCCAGCCTCTTCTCCCCTGCCCAGCACAGACCAATGTCTCTACAACACAGACCCTTGGACAAGGCTCTGAGTGCAGTAAAGGGAGCTCAGCCCTCCTCCCCTGGCAGGTGGTGATGGCCCCAGCTGGAAATGTAGGTGCTGTCAATAAACCTGCCCCAGCTGTTCCTGCCAGGGGTGCAATGTGTGCACTCTGTGGGGCTCAGAGCAGTCACTCCACCGAGGAACAACCCTGCACAAATCCTCTGTGTTAAGCATTTATCAAAGGTATAATATATATGTTTTCCTAGGCCATAAAGTCCTAATTCCACCTTCTGCTGAAATAGCCCAGTTCAGTGTGTAAGCCTTTCTGTGTCCAGCCTCTATACAGCAAGCTGGGACTTGGGCCCACAGAATGTACAGGTTTGGTGATGAGAGGCTCTTTTCTTCTTTTTCCCGTGTAATTAGATTCTGTTTAAGCACTTGCACTTGGCTGTTTAACATAATTTTGGAAAAAGGTGGGTTTTTTTAATTCTGTGGACCCTAATATTTTCAGTATTCTGATGCATACTCAATCCTCCTTTGACTCCTGGGTAAGAGGAACATCTCTGATGCCTCCTGTGGTGAGTATTCCATGGCTTACATGTTGTGTAAGACTAATTTCCTCAAGTCAGGGGTAAATCATCGATTCTCATTCCTGTTCTTGTGCCCCCAGCAGGGAACTGTTACGGTGGTGCTGGTTAAATTGGCCCCAGTGCACACCCAGTGCAGGTCAGCTAACCCATGGCTGAAGCACCTCTGCAACAGAACAAAGAAGCAACAGAGCTGCATTAGCAATGAATTCATTAAACATTTGCATTTTCATGGAAATCTGATGCTATTTCATCTAATCAAAGATTGTACTTTTTTCCCCAAAGTCTTACATCTCAATCTATAACTGACACACTGTAAAATATCTGAAATCCACTTGAAAGCCCATGGGATCATTGCTGAATTCCACAGCCTTTTAACATATGCAATTACACTGAGATACACAGAAATTACTGTCTTTTTTTCACAGGCTTTTCTGCTAGTTCTACAGAAGGCATATTTACACCAAGTGGAGAATTTTAATTCTCACCCATAAGACTCTTTGTTCGCTTTTGCCAATAACTTTTATGACTGTCTGCAGTTTCACAGGCTGTGTATGCGTCCAATGCTGTGACTTAAATGTTTCCAGATTTTCTAGTTTATTACTTAAAAAATAGAGTAAAAAATACTATTGTGAAAAATTTGTTAGTTGCATTTTTAGTTAGCACAAGTCTCCAGAATTTGGCTTGTGAAATATGTCTCTGAGATGCCCTAATCTCTGGAAATAGCCCTCTCTGTTGAACTCTAGTCTCGTCTAGTCTCTAAAGCTCAGTATCTGCCTTTGCAGACAGACCTGGCACTGAGCTGCTCTTGCTCAGCCTGTTGTACCTCCTTTGTTCTCGGCATCACCTTCACTGATGGCCATATGGGCTGGGAATTCCGGGGCTGCTCTCGGGGCCATCAGCTCTCAGCCAATGCCCCTCAGGTGAAATGAGCCCAAACAAGTTGGGAGACACCGTTCAAATCTGTTCCTCGCAGACTGAGAGGAACAAAGAGGGAAGCCAGCATTCATCATTCAAAAGATAAACATTTGACAGCACAGCTTGACTATGTCAGGAACACTTCTGTTTTAATAGTACGCCTGCGAGCTTTCAAAACAAGTGTTTACCTGTCACAATAAACATTTATGAGTGAAGTACACAAAACACACTAAACTTGGAGTTGGCAAGCTTCCAGAAATGCCATGTGCAGTTAAACTCTTGAGCTTGTCATTCCATCCAACATAAATCTCTTCAGTTGTCTTCTGTCTTCTTCAGTGTATACTGTGAGACTTTCCTGATTGCTTTGGAGACATCTGTCTTGGATGCATACAGAATCCTGGGAAGTGCAGCAAGTGCCTGGATCTGACAGGCACATTAAGACCTCATTCTTAAACGGCTGCAATTAACTCACTAATGGCTCCTGGTGAGACTGGGTGTCTTATTTTGCTCCCCTGAAGACAATTTGCTGTCTACACAAAATACAAATCTCTGCTTGTAACTGTATTGGCAAATAGGAGCTTGTAGTAGAAGTGAGGAGTAGAGCACATGGGGCTTCATTTAGGTGTTGGATCAGGCCTCCAAATTTGCACTTTCTGGTGACTTAAGAGGAATGAAGAATCTGCTCTAGTGGTTGGCCTGGCCTGAGTTTGAGTCTGACACAAGAGAAGGTCATAAGTTTGCTTGGCTGGATTTTACTTTGACCATGCCAAACAATGAGAATTCCCACTTTTTCAGAGATGTTATTTCACTTCGTAGGACTTCCTGCCAAGTCTAACACTGTGCAGCATACTGGAAAAATAGCTAAAGTCAATAAATACAGCCCATAAAAATAAAGTCTGGCACAAGGCTTGTACAGGAAACAATTACATCTTGCCTTTTTTTTTTTCTTAGACCATTTCAATAGCTAAAGGAAAGGCTAGGAGAGCAAAGGGAATTATCTTCTGTATATACATGTACATTTAATGTTTTGGGGTTAGGGTTTTTTGGTTTTTTTGGGTTAGGGTTAGGGTTTTTTGGTTTTGTTTTCTGTTTACATTTTTATGTAAAACATTTTAATGTTTTGCTTTTCTGCTGTAGAGTGAAGTATAGGACAGCTTCAGCTTGCCAAGGTAGTGTGGTCTGACCGGAATAGACTGGTTAAAATCTCCCTCTTCTGCTGGGGGAACAACAGCTGAAATGGGAATTAGGAATTTCAGACTTGGGGTTCCTGGGTTTGGATTGTGGCTCTTGTATTCTGTAAAACACTTTGAAATCAAGGCAAAACTAATTATATAGGAAACAGTTCTCAAGATAACACAGTCAGTTCCACAGCACTTTTCAAGTCTGTGTGGGATGGTTCTTGGGATTTAGCAAGCCTGTTTTCAAGGAATTCCTGGCCTGCTGTGGAATTGCTGGTGTAAAGCAGAGATTCACACCCCCACCTCCCACCTGGGCACCCACTTGGGACTGCAGTTCAAGTCCTCCTGACTTCCAGGTGAGCATTGTAAGCTCCAGGCAGTTGGTTTTCTCCCATGCCCTGGGTGAAGCCCCTGGCTTCTCACAATAGCAATCCTTCTTTCCCTGAGTCCTTGGATGCTCTCCTGATCCAAAGGGTGCTCGAGGCACTGCTAAGCAGCCCCTTCCTCTTGCCTCTCCCACAGTCAGCATGGGTGGCCTTCTGCCTTGACTCCCATGCAACATTTCAAAAGGCCTCATTTTTGTTCTAGTGCAGAATGTAAAAGGCTTTCAACATCTCCATTTAAAAAAACAAAAATTCCAGTGTTTGTGCTCCCCATTTTCCTTCCAAGAGCACACTGAGAAAAGGGAAGGTCTGCTCTTGTTCAGTCCTGGCAAGTCCAATCCAGAGCTGTGTAAAAAATGCATCTAAAAAAAGGACCTTTCTTCCAATAAATGGCCATTTAATGAATAAAAGAGAAACAATTGAAGTCTACAGTAATAGAACAATTATGTGCTGTGGTGCATTCCAGCTGGCTACACACTGAACAGTTCTTACAAATTGCCGGAAACACAGCAGCACACGGGTCGGGTACGTTTCAGGATGGTCACTGTTAAGAAGAAATACCATGTGTCAATCTGGTGATGCCCTCTGAGGGCACTCTCCTCCTAAAATCCCTTAATTACTGCTCTGGGGCTCACGGGTGCTCCTGGCCTGCAGTGTGAGTGAGAGGGAGAGTGCTGGAAGCCGGAACCCCCTGTGATGGTCATTAACGCCTGCAGTCTCTGCTCTTTCCTCTGCTCAGCATCAGAGGGAAGGAGGCTGGGTAGGGAGGCTGGGGAGAGGCTGGGGAGCCCCAGGTGAAGAAGGTCTGAATAGCTATGGTGGAACAGTGAAGGAAATCGGAGCAGATCTGACTACAGATCCCAGAATCACAGAATATGCTCAGTTGGAAGGGACCCACAAGGATCATCAAGCCCAACCTCCAGCCCTGCACAGGCCCAGCCCCAAGAGTCACCCCCTGTGCCTCAGAGGATCAGCCAAACCCTCCCTGAGCTCTGGCAGCCTTGGGGCTGTGCCCACTGCCCTGGGGAGCCTGGTCAGTGCCCAACCAGCCTCTGGGGGAAGAACCTTTGGCTGAGATCCAACCTGACTCTGCCCTGACACAGCTCCAGCCATTCCCTGGCTGCTGTCCCTGGTCCCCCCAGAGCAGAGCTCAGTCCCTGCCCCTCCTCTGCCCCTGCCCAGGAAGTTGGAACTGCAGTGAGGTCTCCCCTCAGTCTCCTCTGCTCCAGCTGAACACACCAAGTGCCCTCAGCTGCTCCTGAAGTAGGAGGGGGACACACAGAAAGGACAAAACAAAAGGCAAGGATGACAAAATAGCTCCATGTGCTCGCTCCTCACATGTTTCTTTGATATTTGCTTATGTGGTAATCAAATAGCAGTAAGGAAGATGAAGATGGCCCTAGAATGTTGCTCTGTGTGTGCAGACCACACTAGTTAACAAAGCAGATCACCCGCCAGTCATCAGCCAGTGGTTTGGGGTCAGGATTGGTGCCTTCAGAGCCTCCAGCCAAAGAGTAACTGGATCAGATTAGCACCCTAAAACAGCCTAACGTTGAGCAAGCTGCTAAATCACTGCCAACCTGCTTGTCCTTCAAGTTCAGGATTTTAATCAGTGTTTCAATGTTAATGGAACCATTTGATGGACAGTTTTGGATGCAAAAATAGGAGAAAATGTGTCAGAAGGATTGTGGTTTGGTAATGGCACAAGAGCTTCAGGCCGCAGCGAGGTCCTCCCTTGGTTGATTTCATAATGATCTTTGGTCACTCAGAAACCATGAAGATCATGGGGGGTGTTCAGAGCTGGTGAGTGATGATTAAACACGATATAAACACCTCTGCTGTGTTAGATCTGTGGAAAGAATTTAAATGTCTGAAGTGCAGAGGAGTAGGGATTAACAAGCTGTGAAGGAAGGAGATGTATTTAAGGTGTTTCTGAGTAGGGAGAGGATGAAGTTCCTGCTCCATATTTAAGACATTAAAGCTACTTTGCAGGTCTTTCTTCTTTCAAAAGCAAGCCTGAAAGCCCCCGCAGTTCTGAGTACTTGTCAGGGATGTAATGATGGAAATTTTGTCAGCCTTGCTTTGCATAATAGGGATCATTATGTGATGGTAAATTTCTCTGTATGTTCTGTACGTTCCTAATGTGGGAGGAATAAAATATTCCTGAGGTTTCTTTTGCAGAGCTTGTCAATGAACGGGCTGGGTCAGATTGTCTTCCCATTTATTAGCAGGAAAAGCTAAGATGTTTTTATGCAAGCAAAACAGTAGGAAATCACAGTGCTGGGAGAATCAGGCTTATTGGTTCAAATCCTCCCAGCCTGCCAGGTACTTCTTTCTTGCATCAGTTCTATTTTAAGTTTATGTTGGGAAGCTCTGCTTCCTCCCTGAGCTCCTCAAGTCCTTCTGGGACTGCACTGGTCCAGCTGCATCCACCCAGGTGGACAGTTGCACTGCCCCTGTGTGTGAGGTGCCAGCTCCCTGCCCCTGTCCATGTGGGAAGTGGGGCTGAGATAGTGGTCAACCAGGCAGTTGGGAGCTGGGTGAATCCCACTGCTCATCGTTCCAGTGCTGCTGCTTTAGGAGTTTCTAGAGACTGCAAAAATCCTTCCTGGAAATATAAGCCATGGGATTCTCCTCAGAGGCTCCTCTAAGTCTTTTTAAGGACTGGGGAGTGTCCCACGTGCCTGTGAAGAGCAGACCACTAAGTCCTAACTTGGGCTCACACAAACCACGACTTCCTGCTCAAGTAAAAATCTGTCCAGTCTGGCTACAAATGGCAGGGATGGATTTCAGAGAGGCTTATCTGACCCTGGCAACCAGCTCCCATCTGCTCCTTTGTGAATCTCAGGGAGAAATATGCAGGGAGGAGTGTTATCCAGGACTTTGCAAAGCTCTTGCAGTCTGCTGAGGGCAAAGAGGTGCCCAAAGTGGCTACATGGCTCCCCTGGAGCTGCACAGGGACAGGGCACAGCCCCGTCCTGTCAAGTTCTTGCTTTCATCTCAGATCTTCAAGTGCTTTTGCTGTCTGCAAACGGCTTCTGTGGTGTCCATAGGTCACGTTTGGGTACCCGGAGCTGAGAATGGCATTCAACAGTAAAGTTAGTGGTTGTGTGAATAACTGGCACTTTCTGACAGGCAAGGCAATGTGTCCTTTCACAGGCAGTAAGTAGGTATTTGTTCAAAACAATTAAGACTCCATAGCCTAGTTTAGTAGTTAACCAATTTATGTGGTTTGCTAAAGTACCTGCATATGCCCTTAATAAGTACTGACACCCTTTTCCTAGAGCACTGCTATGTGCTCACAGAGAAATTACATTTTTAATTATGCCACATAAGCCTAATGGAAAATCTAATTATGACAGCAGTATTTTTCAACTTTTGTACAAATAGTATATTTTCTGTAATGCAGTTGCAAGTGTTGGCTTTGCTGTAGAGCTCTGAGAGAGGAAATGGATTCAGTGCAGAGTTTGTACCATGCTTCACTGTATTATTTATTAATCACTGCTATGTATTATTTGTATGCTGTCATAAATGTCCTGGTAGTTGATGCAGTCAAACTGGCAGATGGGAGTCCTTGCTCAAAAGATTCTCACTGGTCTGAACCCAACACTTGTGTGAACAGTGGAATTACTGAAGCTGCTTCTCAGGGATTTGTGCCTTGTCTTTTGATTCTCTGGTGTCTAATGTGGTGTGAACTCTGACTGAAATGTTTTGCACAGATTAGGATGTTCACAGGTTTCCTTCGTGCCTAATTAGGCTTCAGGTCATGTTGGAGACTCTTTTTTCACGGGGACAATGTACAAATAGTTTAGATCAGGACAACACTCCACCCTTCTCCTCCTTCCAGGCTGACCTGGGGCTCAGTAGCTTTCCACGGTCTTGGTTTCTCCCGTAGCTCCAACCCACTAGAGTGTTATTAGCAAATTGTGTGAACCAAAAGCTTCTCTACTCAAGGTTTCCCCTTTGTGAGCTCCAGACAGTTCCAGGGATTTCATTGGGACCCAGCCAGTACTTTTTGCAAGCTCAGCAGTATTTACAGTGCTCTAAAACAGCGTGAGCTGTCTCTGTTGCTTATTCAAAGAGAAAAGATGGGGTTTTCAGAGTGGGTCTAAACCTGCCTCTGCTCAGTACCCAGCATGAGCATCATCAAGGACAGAGTCAGGACAACAGAGACTCTTTTGCACATCTCATCCCTCCTGCAGATGGACTCGCCCTGGGGAAGAGGAGCCCTACAGGAGCTCCTCCCGAGCCGCAGCAGCTGCTGGCAGTGGCTCTGGTTTCTGGGGAGTAGCTATCAATTGAACTGATTACAACACACCAAGCCCCTGAGCTTTTAAAATACTTCAGTGTCTAAAAAGTCACTCAGGTTCTTAATTACCTTCCAGTTCATATGCAAAGGGGTACAGCCAACCTTTTGCTCACAAAATGAGGGCAAACTCTCTTCCTTCCTGTCTCTCCCCAGAATGACATGTCTGGCAGGCAGGGATTTTCCCTCTGTGTCTGCATACAACATCACTCACTGGAGGTGTTCTTCTGAGTTATTTGGCATTACCAGGCATTAACAGAGGTGGTCTGGCACAGGAGGGATGCAAGGCGTGGTTGACACACAGACAGGTTGAAATTTGTCCCAATGAATATCCCTAAAAGCCTGTAGGACCTGGAGCATCTCGACGATGGGCGCAGAGCTCTCTGGCATGGGGCAAGCTGAGGTTCTCAGGACAAATCCTTGGTTCCTTTGAATCCATCCCACAGAAGTACCTGGACAAAAAATTCATGGCACTCTAAATGTTATTTGCTTCTGAGGATCTTTTTCAGAACAGAGCTAGAGCACCAGGATATTTTTAATTAATATTTTTACTTGTCAACAAGTTTGCCCTGAAACCTGACTTGGTCGTGATGTGTCCCTCTGTGCTTCCCCCTGCACTGTGTGTCACTGGGATGATTTATTTAACAGGGCCTATCTCATTTTTCTGGTCTACTGTGTGATAATTGGAAGAAAACTTGTTGCTCTGAGCTCATAATTTTTCTTGGTTCCTTTAAAACCGTTTGTTCTGCTTGGGTGTTTTGTGGCTACTCATAGAGAGTGTTATGGTAAGGACTGTAAAACCTGATCACTGGAGAGTGCTGACAATGTGGATGTCAATTACTGTGTAGAGTCACTTTTTCTGCAAACTTGGAAGCATATTCCACAGCTGTAACCTCTCCTGCCACCTCAAGTCCTCTGACTAGACCAGATGTGATCACCTGGTGCTATGTGTATCCATATGAGCTGGAAAGCACTTAAAGCATCCTGTGGGCTCCCTTCTTCCTCACTGCTTTTATCACAGACATCTCCATTTTCCCAGACATTCCCAGCATGGCGTATTAAGGGTGGTGTATTAAAAATGAGTGAAAGGAAGAGGGAAGGTAAGAGGGACAGTGCCAAGCTAAAGCTGACCATCTGTCCTCCTTCCCTGAAAATGAAAAGCCAGTTTCAGAAGGGAGCTAAGGGGACCTTGAGTGGCTCCAGAGTTAATGACAGTGCCCAGTGCCCTGCAGGCAGATCTCAGGCAGAAATTTAGCTGGAAATTATGTTAGTCTTTCTCGGGCTGGTTTGGTTTGCTTTGGCCTAATCCACCTTTTTTATTTTTATTCTTTGTCTCATGGAGGTAACTACAGCCCGGCATTGTCTGCTGAAAGTATTGGTGCCAGGGTGAGGCAATTTTCTTCCAGCAGATCCATCCCTGAAGCTTTCAAAGTGCCTGAGATTATGGAAGATACCCTGCCTGTGCAACTTAATTGTACTACTGGGCTAATGCTGCTGTAAAGATATCCCTGTTAAGATATTAACTGATAGCAACCCACACAGATTAAATTTTATTTCTTGAATTATGATGATCAGAGCAGTCCCATCAGGTAACACTGCAGAGAACAGGTTTACTAATAAATACTGCAGAGCAATCCTTCATTTCTCATGTCTGTGAGAAGCCTGGAGCACAACAGCTTGCTGCTGGAGGGTCCTGCCTGAGAGGCTACCAAACAGCAGCCTGCCATTCCGTTTTGCCATCCCATTTGTTAAACTGCAGGGCAGCATTAGGCTGGCCTGCCATTTCCATCAGTGAGAGGTTAAAACACCGCCGAGCGCTTCAAAGACCTGCTGGGGAAGAACTGAAAAAGGCCTTGGAAATAATGGCTTCCCCAAAACCCTCATTTTCACAGTGGTTGCAGAGTAAATCTTTTCCTTCACTGGCCTCCACGCCGCAGCCCCGCTCAGAAGTGTCGATTCACGCTCGGCCTCTCACAAAATTACCTAATGCCTTTCAGCTGAATATCATCCCAATTTTAAGCCCATTAGGTGACAAGAGTATTCAGTGCTGAGGGAATGAATGTTTTAGAGCATGCCCAGGCACCTGGGAAGGAGATGAGGTGGCAGATAGAGAGGAGGAACAGAAGGCACAAGGCAGACAGCCAGGATCACAAATCCAGTTCAAACTCCCGGAGCTCCAGGTTCAGACCTTCCTGTTTCTCTTCCAAAATCTTGTTGCTTCCCCCTGAGGCCCACTTTGTTTAAAGGAAAAGGAAAAAGAATCCCAAATGCAGCCAAAACTTTATGACTCTCTGGCATGTTATGAATTAATTTTGCCATCCCTAAGTGTTAGTGTGGACATGAGCAAAGTCAGGTTAAGGAAAGATTCCTAAAGCAGAGATTGGGCCAAGGCAGCAACCTGGGAGACACGGGAGCGGCTCTGGACAGGCCCCTTCTAATGACCATCGAGCCCTCTTGCCACTGGCAGATTCTCAGCAAATCCTTTGCTTCAGAAGTGAGAGAGATTCCCCTGGCAGAGGCAGTGCAGGGTGTCTTACAGCCCCCAGTGACCCATGTGTGTGCTGGGGCAGGGCAGCTCAATCTGCCCCCGCCACATCTGCTCAGCATTTCCCACCAACAAGGGGCATGTGGCAATAACAGCAGCACCCAGAACACCTCTCCCAGCTGAGGGCTGAGTGGGTTAAGCCAGGTAACACACAGATCCACATCGTCCTGGAGAGATCCATTCGGTCCCTTTGCCCTACTAACCAGCCTCACTCCCACACAGGTATGCTGTATTTGGAAATTTCAGTGCAGTTTGGAGGGGGCAGACATGCAGGCAGGCTGGGAATGAGATGCAGGTTTGAGCAGGGCCACAACACCTACCTGGAGGGAAAAATCAGGCGGGGGTGGGGGTGGGGAATTGTTGTTCCTTTTCATGCAGATACAGCTTTTTTTCTTATTATTCTTGATGTGAAAAGCAAAGGAATCATTGTGGATCTGCAAAGGAGCCTGAGCAAATAACCTTGTTCTGAGGAGAAATCCCATGAGGGTTGACTGAGCAAGGCTCCACAGGCCACAGAGCATCCCTCTGTGCTGGGCTGGTGGGGCAGGAGTGTGGGCAGTGCCCTGCTGCAGGAATCCCACCTGGGAGCAGCCGTGCAGAGCAGGGGGCTGTTCCCACCGAAGGGAGACAACAGAGATCCACCCCAGTTCTGTTGAAGGAAACTGAATTTATAAGCAGTTGATGACACTCTGCACCAGCATATTTATGAAAAGTGCCTGTTATAGGTTAGTGCAGTTCTAGATGAAAGTGGAGCAGAAATCCTCCAGGAGAGGGAAGGGGGGTACACTGAAAACCGTGGATAAAGTCCAATGTTCAAGCAATAAGACCTTAAGAAGCAGGCATCATTATAAGATAATTGACTGTGGAGAGCAGTCACACATCCCAAGGTGAAGCATAGGGCACTTAACATATCAATAAGGTCAATTATCTGATTATGTCAGCTGCCTTAGTGCTGTTATTAACCTATATTGCTCTTATTAACCTTTCTGATGAAGAATCTTTCAAAAATAATTATATTAAAGTACAAATCTCTCAAGTTTAAAATATGTGAATGTTTCATTTCAGTAGTCGTGTGTCATAGGATAATGAACAGCTGATTGCCTGGCTGACACAATGAGGTTTTTAATCAGGCTTCTTTCCCCAGGATCAGCCTGTTCTCTCTGACAGCCTTCCCTGGGCCCGGGCAGGCTCTTGAAAGCGCTGCTGTCACGTTACCAATGGCGGGATTTGAAATTGAAATGTGAGCAAATAAGTCAAGAAATGTAACGGATATGCTGAGGAGAGGGGTCTTGGGAAAATACCCAGTGAAAGCCTCTTCAGTCAGTGCCAATTATTAAAGCATACAGCTGATTCAATTAGTGGCTATCTGCTTGTGCATATAGTATTTACCACGTAGCAGAGCTGATCAAAGGGAACATACTACTCATGAAAATTTGTCCATATTCTTTTTGTCCTTTTTTTTTTCCCCCTACTGCAGAGCATTTTGAAGCAGGAAAGCATTTTGCCACAACTTTCAGCCATTCTTTCATCTCTCAGGGAATGTGAGTGTTCTAATTTCTACTGGGGATTACTAATTCATTACATGCTTTTGGCAAAGCCAATGCAAATTGTGCTCACTATGAGTTTTGATCACTGTTCTGTTTCTCTGTGTGCATCTGTGCAATAGATGAAGTATCATTTCATGCAGTGTGCCTTTTCAATGATCAAAACCTGTGATGACTTTTCATGCTTATGCCTTGATGTGGTTTGATTTTTAGATGACTACACTGAGCATCCATTAAAGATGCCTCTTTTTACCCCTGGAGTTCTTTACTAATTTAAAATCACTGGACATTTGGAAAAGTTTAGGTTAAGATATTCTTATGTCCATTTTGGGCTGACATATTCTCAAGGTAGAAGTGTGACTGGTCTCCCCGTTCAAGTGAATTCCTTGGCTAGAGAGGGACGATCACATAAAAAGCTAAAGCAGAAAAACTGTCCTTCCATGAAGTTGCCATCCATTATCTTCCCCATTTTGCTTCCTTTGTCAAGATCACCACTGTCAGCACAAGACATCTGGTGCTTGGAAAGTATTTCTGTAATCACTCCACATCTTCTCTCTTTTTATAAAAGATAACAGATGATGAAAGCTGATTCCTTATTCCCAGGTTGTGCTCAGGAGATCCTGATATACTTCCTGTTGCATTTTGGGAATACTAAAGGTGAATGCTACCGTTCAGAATGAATCCCTATAAAGTCACCTCCTCCTTACTCCACCACTGTGAGAACATGGACCTCTGCCAGACCCCAAACCACTGCAAAATCCAGGCACTTTTGTGACCATCACAAGTCACAGCTCCTGGCTCAGGTAGTTCGAGATGATGAACATTTCTTCTGCCTTGCACAACTTTTGTATTTCTTCTAGTAAGATTATGTGCATCTGTCTGTGCCGCACAGACAGATACTCTTGGTCACCTTCCTAGTTGTAATTCTACTGGAAATGTTTGTGCCAGGAGTATTATAGATGGGTCTTCTGATTTTTTGCTAAATTCTTTGTAAAGTTTGCTGCGAGCTCTGTGCCTTTGCAATGTTCTGGGAGTGATATGAACTATTAGTACTGCAGTGGAAATCAAAGTCTGCTGGGAATAGTTTGAAGGCAAAGAGAGAGCAATTAACTGAAATGAGGACTAAAGGAACACACTGTCTTGCAAGTGTGGCCTCTGAGCCAAGTCAGTGTGCCTGGAGAGGCCGTTTCCCACAGGAACTAATGTACGTCCCTTGCAGGAAAACAAGATCCGCTTTTACCTCCCACTAAGGTGTCAGAGCTGCAGTGAGACTAAATGTTCGGGTAGTTTTCTGCTCATTAGCCTTACACGGGGGTTGGAATTGGCTTAGCCAGACCACACCATTGTGAAATTTATTGTGCCTGTGATCTGAATTTTCTTCTGCCTTGAGGAGAGCTTTTCTTTCTGGGGTACCTCAAAGATCAGGGAAGTATCATGGATTCAGAAGTGGGTCCCCAGCCCTGGGACAGTCTTGTCAGTCCTCACAGGCTGGTGACATTGGCTGAAGGTTGGTGCCATCAGCCCACACACACTGCCAAACTCTCTCTCTTTTTATCTCTGGTTTTCTGAAGAGAACTGGGAGATTCTGAGGCTGCTGTCAGGCCAAGTTCAACCTCAAGCGTAATATCTCTTTCTGAAGATTTTTCTTCTTCTTTTAATCACTGGGTTTGGCATTTGTATTTAGGTGCTCTCTCTGGTTTGTCAATAATGTCAAAAGAAAGCTCTATCAGACAAGAGGTGAAATCTTTGATTATGAGGCAGATATCCAGTGGTCCGAAACCGGCTAATGCTGCTGTGGGATTGAGTTTCCTTCTGAAGTAAAATCCAAGAGAAGCTATTTGCTGGCCTGAAAGCTTTTCTGACTTCATTTCCCACATATTATGCTTCTTGGTTTCTGGCAGGTGAGTAAGAGTGGTCTGTCAAAAATCTGCAGCTGCAAATATCCTTTTGAGGATATTTGTTGGTCAAGGACCACTGAGTGTGTAGGAACTAGTAACTGGCCTGTTGGAGGGAATCTGTACAGAGGAATTGTTAAGCTCTAGAAGATCCTTATAAAGGTAGAGCTGGATATTGCCACACTTGTTTTGTACCAGTTAATGTTTTCCTGTTTCTAGAGAATATCTTACAAACACTTCTTTTGCATTTACCAGCAAGGACAGAAGGCTGTGGAAAGGTGTGGGGAAAGAAGGAAATGAAGATACTGAGAGCCAGATTTTATTTCATATGCTCCCAGTCCTGAGAAAATCTGTGCCAGAACTGTCAAAATGGTATTTTTCTTTTTTTCCTTTAGTTTTTCCCTCCAGTGCTGAAGTCCACTGTACCAGGTTTAAATTCTTTGATTGTTATATTATTCAGTGATTTGGCAAAAACCTTCCTGTTCCATCTTCAGTTTTTCAAGGCTCTAATCATCACTTGAAGCATCATATGACTAACTCTTGGAGACTTTTATCTGGCCTTTAGTGATTACTAACGTTTCTCACAGTGGCCTGTGAGATGTTTCTTGCCCCAGTATTTTACACTTCAAGCATTTAGATTTGTGTTTCTGGTTCGAGGCATCACTTGTTCCCCTGAGGCCATGGGACACAGATTTGGAAACCTTCCTAATGAAAACCCAGGACTGTCAAGGGTGTTACCTAATGCTTGCCCCAGGGTTATGGGATAGCTGATATCCTTTGACATCCTCCAGTTCCTTAGTGAAATAGGAAAGAAAGTACAGGATAAACTCATGTATGAAAGAATCTTGGTGCTCCTGGAAAAAAGCAGAAGTAATACTGTGTGTTGTGAAAGGCAATGATTTAATAAGAGACACTGGAAGATGCAGAGAAATAGGAGGTGTTTAGGATTGCTTAAATTTCTGCTTCCTTCAAGATCAGCTTTCCAAGTTACCAAATTCAACTTCTTCACATTACCTGTTGCTGTAGCTCTGTCACTGTACAGAGGTGGAGATTTGTCTTTTTTCTTTTCTTTTCTTTTCTTTTCTTTTCTTTTCTTTTCTTTTCTTTTCTTTTCTTTTCTTTTCTTTTCTT